>NW_006778701.1:252002-333351 GCF_000442215.2 Lipotes vexillifer | reverse complement strand
AGCACAGGTCACTGCCCCCACCCCTCTTCCGGGGAGCCTGTGCAGCCCGCCACTGCCAGGTTCCCGGGATCCAGGGACAATTTCTCAGGGAGAACACACGGCGGGCCTCAGGCTGGGGCAACGTCACGCCGACTTCTGCCGCCGCAGGACCGCTCCGCACTCCGTGCCCCTCCCTGCCCCCGGCCTGAGAGCGCCAGAGCCCCCGAGTCAGCGGCTCCTTTAACGCCGTCCTGTCTGAGCAAAAAGCAGACGCCCTCCAGCGACCTACACGCAGAGGCAGGGCCAAGTCGAAAGCTGAGCCCCTGTGAGCTGTGAGAACAAAGAAGAAAAAGGGAAATCTCTCCCAGCAGCCTCAGAAACAGCGGATTAAAGCTACACAATCAATTTGATGTACCCTGCCTCTGTGGAATACATGAATAGACAGCGAATCATCCCAAATTGAGGAGGCGGACTTCTAGAGCAAGATCTATGATTTTTTCCCCTTTTCCTCTTTTTGTGAATGTGTATGTGTATGCTTCTGTGTGAGATCTTGTCTGTATAGGTTTGCTTCCACCATTTGTCCCAGCGTTCTATCCGACCATTTTTTTTTTTAATTTTTTTCTTAATAATTAATTTTAATTTAAAGAACTCTGTTATACTTTACCTTCTTTCTATCTTTCCTTCCTTCCTTCCCTTTTTGAGACAACGAATCGTCCCAAATTGAGGAGGTGGACTTGGAGAGCAAGTTTTATGATTTTTTCCACTTTACCTCTTTTTGTGAGGGTATATGTGTATGCTTCTATGTAAGATTTTGTCTCTATAACTTTGCTTCCACCATTTGTCCTAAGGTTCTATCCTTCCCTTTTTTTTTTCCTCTAAATAATTATTTTTTTAATTCAATAACTTTATTATACTTTATTTTATTTTACTGTATCTTCTTTCTTTCTGTATTTTTTCCTTCCTTCCCTCATTCCTTCCTTCCTTCCCTCCTCCCTCCCTCCCTCCTTTCTTTCCTTCTTGCCTTCTTCCTTTCTTTTCTTCTTTCTTTCTTTCTTCCTTCCCTCCTTCCTTCCTTCCCTCCTCTCTTTCTTTCTTTCTTTCTTTCTTTCCTATTTCCTCCTACTTATACTAATTCTCTCTACTTTCTCTCCCTTTTATTCTGAGCCGAGTGGATGAAAGGCTCTTGCTGCTCCAGCCAGGAGTCAGGACTCTGCCTCTGAGGTGGGAGAGCCAACTTCAGAACACTCGTCAAGAAGAGACCTCCCAGCCCCACATAATATCAAACGGCGAAAATCTCCCAGAGATCTCCATCTCAACACCAGCACCCAGCTTCGCTCAACGACCAGCAAGCTACAGTGCTGGACAACCTATGCCAACCATATAGCAAAACAGGAACACAACCCCACCCACTAGCAGAGAGGCTGCCTAAAATCATAATAAGTCCACAGACACCCCAAAACACACCACCAGACGTGGACCTGCCCACTAGAGAGACAAGATCTAGCCTCATACACCACAACACAGCCACTAGTCCCCTCCACCAGGAAGCCTACACAACGCACTGAACCAACCTTAGCCACTGGAGACAGACATCAAAAACAACGGGAGCTACGAACTTGCAGCCTGCAAAAAGGTGAACCCAATCACAGTAAGATAAGCAAAATGAGAAGACAGAAAAACACACAGCAGATGAAGGAGCAGGATAAAAACCCACCAGACCTAACAAATGAAGAGGAAATAGGCAGTCTACCTGAAAAAGAGTTCAGAATAATGATAGTAAAGATGATCCAAAATCTTGGAAATAGAATGGACAAAATGCAAGAAGCAGTTAACAAGGACCTAGAAGAAATAAAGATGAAACAGACAATGATGAACAACACAATAAATGAAATGAAAAATACTCTAGATGGGATCAATAGCAGAATAAATGAGGCAGAAGAACGGATAAGTGACCTGGAAGATAAAATAGTGGAAATAACTACTGCAGAGCAGAATAAAGAAAAAAGAATGAAAAGAACTGAGGACAGTCTCAGAGACCTCTGGGACAACATTAAACGCACCAACATTCGAATTATAGGGGTTCCAGAAGAAGAAGAGAAAAAGAAAGGGACTGAGAAAATATTTGAAGAGATTATAGTTGAAAACTTCCCTAATATGGGAAAGGAAATCGTTAATCAAGTCCAGGAAGCACAGAGAGTCCCATACAGGATAAATTCAAGGAGAAATACGCCAAGACACATATTAATCAAACTGTCAAAAACTAAATACAAAGAAAGCATATTAAAAGCAGCAAGGGAAAAACAACAAATAACACACAAGGGAATCCCCATAAGGTTAACAGCTGATCTCTCAGCAGAAACTCTACAAGCCAGAAGGGAGTGGCAGGACATACTGAAAGTGATGAAGGAGAAAAACCTGCAACCAAGATTACTCTACCCAGCAAGGATCTCATTCAGATTTGATGGAGAAATTAAAACCTTTACAGACAAGCAAAAGCTGAGAGAGTTCAGCACCACCAAACCAGCTTTACAACAAATGCTAAAGGAACTTCTCTAGACAAAAACACAAGAGAAGGAAAAGTCCTATAATAACGAACCCAAAACAATTTAGAAAATGGGAATAGGAACATACATATCGATAATTACCTTAAATGTAAATGGACTAAATGCTCCCACCAAAAGACACAGATTGGCTGAATGGATACAAAAACAAGACCCATATATATGCTGTCTACAAGAGACCCACTTCAGACCTAGAGACACATACAGACTGAAAGTAAGGGGATGGAAAAAGATATTCCATGCAAATGGAAACCAAAAGAAAGCTGGAGTAGCAATTCTCATATCAGACAAAATAGACTTTAAAATAAGGACTATCAGAAGAGACAAAGAAGGACACTACATAATGATTAAGGGATCGATCCAAGAAGAAGATATAACAATTGTAAATATTTATGCACCCAACATAGGAGCACCTCAATACATAAGGCAAAAACTAGCAGCCATAAAAGGGGAAATCGACAGTAACACATTCATAGTAGGGGACTTCAACACCCCACTTTCACCAATGGACAGATCATCCAAAATGAAAATAAATAAGGAAACACAAGCTTTAAATGATACATTAAACAGGATGGACTTAATTGATATTTATAGGACACTCCATCCAAAAACAACAGAATACACATTTTTCTCAAGTGCTCATGGAACATTCTCCAGGATAGATCATATCTTGGGTCACAAATCAAGCCTTGGTAAATTTAAGAAAATTGAAATTATATCAAGTATCTTTTCCGACCACAACGCCATGAGATTAGATATCAATTATAGGAAAAGAGCAGTAAAAAATACAAACACATGGAGGCTAAACAATACACTACTTAGTAACGAAGTGATCACTGAAGAAATCAAAGAGGAAATTAAAAAATACCTAGAAACAAATGACAATGGAGATACAACGACCCAAAACCTATGGGATGCAGCAAAAGCAGTTCTAAGAGGGAAGTTTATAGCAATACAAGCCCACCTTAAGAAGCAGGAAACATCTCGAATAAACAACCTAACCTTGCACCTCAAGCAATTAGAGAAAGAAGAACAAAAAAACCCCAGAGTTAGCAGAAGGAAAGAAATCATAAAAATCAGATCAGAAATAAATGAAAAAGAAATGAAGGAAACAATAGCAAAGATCAATAAAACTAAAAGCTGGTTCTTTGAGAAGATTAACAAAATTGATAAACCATTAGCCAGACTCATCAAGAAAATAAGGGAGAAGACTCAAATCAATAGAATCAGAAATGAAAAAGGAGAAGTAACAACTGACACTGCAGAAATACAAAAAATCATGAGGGATTACTACAAGCAACTCTATGCCAATAAAATGGACAATCTGGAAGAAATGGACAAATTCTTAGAAATGCACAAACTGCCAAGACTGAATCAGGAAGAAATAGAAAATATGAACAGACCAATCACAAACACTGAAATTGAAACTGTGATTAAAAATCTTCCAACAAACAAAAGCCCAGGACCAGATGGCTTCACAGGCGAATTCTATCAAACATTTAGAGAAGAGCTAACACCTATTCTTCTCAAACTCTTCCAAAATATAGCAGAGGGAGGAACACTCCCAAACTCATTCTACGAGGCCACCATCACCTTGATACCAAAACCAGACAAGGATGTCACAAAGAAAGAAAACTACAGGCCAATATCACTGATGAACATAGATGCAAAAATCCTCAACAAAATACTAGCAAACAGAATCCAACAGCACATTAAAAGGATCATACACCATGATCAAGTGGGGTTTATTCCAGGAATGCAAGGATTCTTCAATATACGCAAATCTATCAATGTGATTAACCATATTAACAAATTGAAGGAGAAAAACCATATGATCATCTCAATAGATGCAGAGAAAGCTTTTGACAAAATTCAACACCCATTTATGATAAAAACCCTGCAGAAAGTAGGTGTAGAGGGAACTTTCCTCAATATAATAAAGGCCGTATATGACAAGCCCACAGCCAACATCATCCTCAATGGCGAAAAACTGAAAGCATTTCCACTAAGGTCAGGAACAAGACAAGGTTGCCCACTCTCACCACTCTTATTCAACATAGTTTTGGAAGTTTTAGCCACAGCAATCAGAGAAGAAAAGGAAATAAAAGGAATCCAAATCGGAAAAGAAGAAGTAAAGCTGTCACTGTTTGCAGATGACATGATACTCTACATAGAGAATCCTAAAGATGCTACCAGAAAACTACTAGAGCTAATCAATGAATTTGGTAAAGTAGCAGGATACAAAATTAATGCACAGAAATCTCTGGCATTCCTATATACTAATGATGAAAAATCTGAAAGTGAAATCAAGAAAACACTCCCATTTACCATTGCAACAAAAAGAATAAAATATCTAGGAATAAACCTACCTAAGGAGACAAAAGACCTGTATGCAGAAAATTATAAGACACTGATGAAAGAAATTAAAGATGATACAAACAGATGGAGAGATATACCATGTTCTTGGATTGGAAGAATCAACATTGTGAAAATGACTCTACTTCCCAAAGCAATCTATAGATTCAATGCAATCCCTATCAAACTACCACTGGCATTTTTCACAGAACTAGAACAAAAAATTTCACAATTTGTATGGAAACACAAAAGACCCCGAATAGCCAAAGCAATCTTGAGAACAAAAAATGGAGCTGGAGGAATCAGGCTGCCTGACTTCAGACTATACTACAAAGCTACAGTAATCAAGACAGTATGGTACTGGCACAAAAACAGAAAGATAGATCAATGGAATAGGATAGAAAGCCCAGAGATAAACCCATGCACATATGGTCACCTTATCTTTGATAAAGGTGGCAGGAATATACAGTGGAGAAAGGACAGCCTCTTCAATAAGTGGTGCTGGGAAAATTGGATAGGTACATGTAAAAGTATGAGATTAGATCACTCCCTAACACCATACACAAAAATAAGCTCAAAATGGATTAAAGACCTAAATGTAAGGCCAGAAACTATCAAACTCTTAGAGGAAAACATAGGCAGAACACTCTATGACATAAATCACAGCAAGATCCTTCTTGACCCATCTCCTAGAGTAATGGAGATAAAAACAAAAATAAACAAATGGGACCTAATGAAACTTCAAAGCTTTTGCACAGCAAAGGAAACCATAAACAAGACCAAAAGACAGCCCTCAGAATGGGAGAAAATATTTGCAAATGAATCAACTGACAAAGGATTAATCTCTAAAATTTACAGGCAGCTCATGCAGCTCAATAACAAAAAAATAAACAACCCAATCCAAAAATGGGCAGAAGACCTAAATAGACATTTCTCCAAAGAAGATATACAGACTGCCAACAAACACATGAAAGAATGCTCAACATCATTAATCATTAGAGAAATGCAAATCAAAACTACAATGAGATATCATCTCACACCAGTCAGAATGGCCATCATCAAAAAATCTAGAAACAATAAATGCTGGAGAGGGTGTGGAGAAAAGGGAACACTCTTGCACTGCTGGTGGGAATGTGAATTGGTTCAGCCACTATGGAGAACAGTATGGAGGTTCCTTAAAAAACTACAAATAGAACTACCATATGACCCAGCAATCCCACTACTAGGTATATACCCTGAGGAAACCAGAATTCAGAAAGAGTCATGTACCAAAATGTTCATTGCAGCTCTATTTACAATAGCCCGGAGATGGAAACAACCTAAGTGCCCGTCGTCGGATGAATGGATAAAGAAGATGTGGCACATATATACAATGGAATATTACTCAGCCATAAAAAGAAACGAAATTGAGCTATTTGTAATGAGGTGGATAGATCTAGAGTCTGTCATACAGAGTGAAGTAAGTCAGAAAGAGAAGGACAAATACCGTATGCTAACACATATATATGGAATTTAAGAAAAAAAAAATGTTATGAAGAACCTAGGGGTAAAACAGGAATAAAGACAGAGACCTACTGGAGAACAGACTTGAGGATATGGGGAGGGGGAAGGGTGAGGTGTGTTAGGGCGAGAGAGAGACATGGACATATATATACTAACAAACGTAAGGTAGATAGCCAGTGGGAAGCAGCCGCATGGCACAGGGAAACCGGCTCGGTTCTTTGTGGCTGTCTGGAGGGGTGGGATAGGGAGGATGGGAGGGAGGGAGACAAAGAGGGAAGAGATATGGGAACATATGTATATGTATAACTGACTCACTCTGTTATAAAGCAGAAACTAACACACCATTGTAAAGCAATTATACCCCAATAAAGATGTTAAAAAAAAAAACAAAAAAAAACTAAATACCTATCCATTTGAGACACTGAATGTGACTGAAGGAAAAGACACAATCATGCTCTCCTCACTATCATTTCATGATAGTCCACTTCAAGTGGGCTTTTAATATTGAAGGGCAATTATAAGCTTTTTCCTTGGTCCATCCTACTCTCATTATCCCCATGCCATTTTGTATTTTCTTTCTTCTCAAACCTTCTCAAGTTCACTTTCAGCTGGTGTTCTTGCTTTCTGATTTACTGAGAAAAGAGGCACAATGAAATTTCATAGGCTCCCAGGACATCTACCCACTTATCTTCACTGGCCCAAAAATACTGTACTCTCTTTCCTGTTACTGTGGGTGAAATTTCCATGCTTTTAGCAAAGGCCAGACTCTCCTCTTGTGCACTAAAGCCCATACTCTCTAGTGAATTCACAGCACGGATCCAGCAATACCCCCTACTTCTCAAGTATCTCATGGATCATCAATTTCCTTTTTCCATTGAATAATGAAAATTAGCATAAATGCATGCTGATGTTTTCTCAGGAAAAGAGCATTATAATCATACTTCCTCCAGCAACTACCACCTTATTTCTTCCATTTGCTTGACAGTAAAATTTCTTTGAATTATTGCTTATAATAACGGCCTCCAGTTTATTTCCTCCCTTCTCAGTGCAAGCTTCCTCACCCTTTTGCACTTGATTGACAGCATTCTTACTGTTCTTAACCAGGATCTCCACTTTGTGATAGTGATTTCTCAATCTTCATATTAATACAGCAACATTTCTAATAGATGATCATTGCATGCTCCTTAAAACATTTTTCTTCACGTGGATTTCAAGACACTGCAATTGTCCTACTGCTCTGGCCACACCTTCTCAGTCAACTTTGCTAGTTCCACATCGTTTCCAATATTGAAGTGTTCCAGGATCACTCCATTGATAACCTTCATTTTAAAAAAATTTGGAGTCACTTTTTAATCCTATCATACTACTCATCCAAAGTAAAAGCAAATCCCGTCAGAGCTAACTAAAAACCAAATAGAATTTATGTCTAGAATTTTTAAAAATCTATATTCATTTCTGGATGATTTCACTCAGTCTCATGAAATTTAAATACCATCTATATATTATTGATTTCCAAATTGATAGTTTCAGACAAGTTCCCTCTTCTATATTCCAAACAGGTTTAGGTATCTAACAGCCTATTTAATACTGGCATTTGGTTTTCTATATACACCTCACATTCAACGCATCCAAACAGACCTCTGACATTCCAACACAGATCTGCTCCCTACATTGTCTACTTGATCTTAGAATAGGTAAGTCCATTTTTCCACTCAGTGTAAAACACTTCTGTCCTTTACTTCTTTCTCAGAGCAAATTAGCAAATCCTCACTTTACTACTTACAAATGTATCCAAAATTTGACCACTACTGTGAGCTTATTCTAGTCCAACATCATCTCTAATCCAAATCATTTTACTGTAATATTTTACATTATATTTTGATTAGTCTTCCTGCTTTTCCCCTTCACCTTAACACTAGATATATGGAAAGGTAATTTCTTCTAAAGTAGACGAGCTGCCTCCCTTCTGTTTTATTTCAATCTCTCTTTCAGCTTTCCACTACCTTATTTCAGGTTCTTTTTTTTTTTTTCCTAAGTTACAACTGTGTCCTTTTCAATTGTCTCCATGCCTCCAGTGTTATTATCCTTTAATCCATTCCCCATGTTATGGCCAGCATAAGCTTTGTAAAACAATAGTTATTTTATTGCTTAAAACTATTTAGTGGATTTCCACTTCCTACAAATTAAAGTCTAAAATCCTTAGCATCTCAGAGTCTCAAGGTAGAGACATCCAGCACTGGCCAAGACGGAGTATCAGACTTGTGTTTGTATCAGACCAGATCTGCCAAAAAACAACTATAAAAGCTGGCCAGCATAAATTACCTAAGTGACTATCTTCAGACACTGGAAAGCAATCAACTCAGATAAGACTTGAGGCTGAAGGAAGGCAATTTGAGAAGAGTCCCATATTAAACCCGGCAGAAAAAGGGAGTACATTTTAAGCATAAAGCAGCAGTCTGACTAGGCAGAGGAGAAAGTAGTCATACTTCAGGACTGCTAAAGGTGATAGAATTTGAAGGGCAACATCTTGGAGAGGAGAAAGCCACAGAAAAGTGAGCTCTCAAATTCCACATGGCATTTTCCCTTGATGTTCTGGCCGACTCCTAAGCTCACATACACAAAATGAGACATGAAGACAACACACATCAATGTGATGGGGCAAAACATTGACGGGAGGATAATGAAATGAGCAGCTATTTCACACAAGCTATTCTTTCTAGCTGAAATACAATTTAGAACACAGCACTTAGGCTACAGGCTCACATTCAGATCACACCAGGATGAACGAGTAAAGAACTGAAGCTTTCATTTAGGGCACTCAGAAGGATTATGCTTAGAAGAAAGAGCTCCACCTTAAGAATAGGTGCTAAAATAGATCAGCCCTTACAAAACCCAATACCAAAGATCAACGACAGCAAAGTGATTTATTGGTTATTCCTGTACCTTCCAGTAGAAAAGTAATTTTGTAGGAAGAACGTTACCCCTTACTTTATCCATAACCTCTACGATTTTTTATACACAATTTGTGGGACTCAGTAAAAAAATTTACTACATGCCAAAGGCGGGCGGGGCAGGGTACGGACAGGACTAAGCGACCCCTTCACAATTACAAACATATTCACAGATGAGTATTATCGAACGTAGAGGAGAAGGGCCAATGTGGGAATGCCTTTTTTTCTTCTCACCCGTACAGAGGGGGGCATGGGGGCACGTGTTGCCACACTTTCTGAAACCAAGGCAGGGACAGGGGTTGCTTCATAGAGCCGGAATCCTAGCCTCCACCAATTTCCTGAAACACCGACTTAAGTGGCCAAGGAGATGTAGGAGGCGAGTAAGCTCTGGGACCGCGGCGTTTGCCTTTAAGCATGATAGGAATTGTATCAAAACAACAAAAGTGTAGGGTACCTGGAGAAGTTTTCTGTGGAAAAAGTCCTTCACACTCCTGGGTCCCGACTTGGGTATATGTCCTATCTTGCGAAGAAGCCACTTTTCCACCTGCCCTCGTCTTTCTTTCCCTGAGGTCGGCTAACTGACCTGGGAACTAGAGGAACACACAGCTGCCCACCAGACACTTCCGAAATTAAGCGTGAGGTAAAAGGCGCTTGCGGCTAGAGCCTGCTTCTGGCTCCTTCAGCCAATGAGCGCTAGGGCGTACACGCACGCAAGACAGTACGCATGCGCGGTGGCGTTCAGCTGCTTCGGAAACTATCCCTGCCGTGGAAAGTGCAAGGCTGAGGAGATTCGCTAGCGGTGAGGCCTGGTTGAAAGACCTAGAGTTCTGCGGAGATGAAGAGGTGTTGCAAAGCAGGGGATGAAGTGGGGAACGTCTGCTGTCATCCAAGCGGCCCTGCACCCGCTTTGCAGGACGATGGAAAAGGTTTTATTCTTCTGTAGAAGGAAAGGTGAGTGACACTCCCACTCCTCCTCGGGTCTGAGGCAAGGCCACGGGGTGTCAGCCTGAGAGTAGTGATGGCCCGGGTCTCCCGAACACAGCTCAGGAAGTCCATGGAGGTCCCACGTGGGGAACGTTGCAAAAGTACAGTACAGCCTTAAGGATATTGATAAATTAATTATTCCCTCTTTCATCATTATATTTTCCTCTTTACTGAATATATGTTGTCATTTATGCTATACTTTAAAATGTTCTTAACTCCACTTCCCTCTTCAACTGTTGCTCATTCACATCAGCTTTCTTTTAACTCAGAACTCACTGAAAAAGTTATGTGGAATGACTGTCATCAGTTAGTCTCCTCACATTTTTTTCTTGAGCACTTCTATCAGTCTTTTGGTCCCTACTCTTCAGTGAACACCATTCTCTTATCCCATTATTTATACCATTAAGTGTACACAATTATTTAGATTTTTAGATAGTCTAAACCAACTTTTTTTTCACGTATTTCAGCCACCTCATCCCATTATATTCAGAATAGCTACAATTTATTTAATATCAACTGTGTACCTGGAATTTTAATTAAATATACTTATACTATTTATAGAAGTATATTTAATTTATAAGGCATTATAGATTATAAGGTGTTCCATTATTTCAAATAAAAATATGAAATTTTAGAATGTTGGTTATTATAATTGTAAGAACCTGTCCATTATAAGTCACATTTCAACATTAGAGATGCTAAAATTAAAATATTAATTATCTTAAAATAATTAGAATTAATACTATATATCTCTAATCCTTAAAACACTATAAAGTATATATAATTATCTTCATTTTATTTAATTGAATCAACATTTATATTAAATAGCAGTTATAGTTCTAAAGTGCTGATGTTAATATTATTAGTTAACATTTATTTAGCACTTAATTGAACAAGAAGCTATTTAAAACACTTTCAATAGATTCTTGCTTGGTTATAATACCTAGGTCCTATGAAGTAATTATTATCATCATCTTTATTTTACTGATAAGGAAACTGAAGCACTAAAAGGATAAGGAATAGCTTCTAAGTGAGAGTTAAATTAGAATTTAAAGCCAACTTGGTTTTATTCAGGCATGTTGTTCTGTCATCATGGTGAATGTATTAGTTTGCTAGACGAGGGTAACAAAGTGCCACAAACTTAAACAAAAGTGATTTGTCTTGCTGTTCTGGAAGCTATAATCTGAGCTCAAGGAGTAGGCGTGGTGGGTTGTTTTTGAGGACTTTGAAGGAGAATCTATTCGGGACTCTTCTAGCTTCTGGTGGTTTGCTGGCAATCTGGTATTTCTCGGCTTCTGTTTCATCACACGCATCTCTGCCTTTATGTTCATATTGTGTTCTCACTCTGTGTATATTTGTCCAAATGTCACCTGTGTATAAGGACAACAGTCATATGGGATTAGAGGCCCACCCTGCTCCAGTAGGCTTCATTTTAACTAATTGTGTCTGCATATACCAACTTTACAAATAAGATCACATTCTAAGGTTCTGGAGTAAGAACTTCAACATTTCAATGGGGTGGGGACAGGGGGCAAAATTTAACACGTGCCAGTGATCAGTTAGTGCTAATAGATATTTGAATTTCTTCAGATAAAAATAATTGTTACCATAGGGTTTGTTCAGAAATATATTGCTAGAGACTTTCAAGGTGGTGGAGGGCTAAGAAGTGGAGATCACCTTCTTCCCCACAAATACATCAAAAATATATCTACATGTGGAACAACTCCTACAGAACACCTTCTGAATGCTGGCAGAAGACCTCAGACTTCCCAAAAGCCAAGAAAATCCCCCATGTACCTGGGTAGGGCAAAAGAAAAAAGAAAAAACAGAGTGAAAAGAAGACCCAATCCAAAAATGGGCAGAAGACCTAAACAGACATTTCTCCAAAGAACATATGCAGATTGCTAACAAACACATGAAAGGATGCTCAACATCACTTATCATTAGAGAAATGCAAATATCAGCTCATACCAGTCAGAATCGCCCTCATCAAAAAATCTACAAACAATAGATACTTGAGAGGGTGTGGAGAAAAGGGAACCCTCTTGCACTGTTGGTGGGAATGTAAATTGATACAGCCACTATGGAGAACAGTATGGAGGTTCCTTAAAAAACTAAAAATAGAACTACCATATGACCCAGAAATCCCACTACTGGGCATATACATTGAGAAAACCATAATTTAAAAAGAGACATGTACCACAATATTCATTGCAGCACTATTTACAATAGCCAGGACATGGAAGCAACCTAAATGTCCATCGACAGATGAATGGATAAAGAAGATATGGCACATATATACAATGGAACATTATTTGGCCATTAAAAGAAACGAAACTGAGTTATAGTGAGGTGGCTGGACCTAGAGTCTGTCATACAGAATGAAGTAACTCAGAAAGAGAAAAACCAATACCTTATGTTAACACATATATATGGAATTTTTTAAAAAAATGTTCTAATGAACCTAGGGGCAGGACAGGAATAAAGACTCAGACATAGAGAATGGACTTGAGGACCCTGGGAGTGAGAAGGGTAAGCTGGGACGAAGCGAGACAGTGGCATGGACATATATACACTACCAAATGTAAAATAGACAGCTAGTGGGAAGCAGCTGCATAGCACAGGGAGATCAGCTCGGTGCTTGTGACCACCTAGAGGGGTGGGATAGGAAGGGTGGGAGGGAAGCTCAAGAGGGAGGGGATATAGGGATATATGTATACATATAACTGATTCACTTTGTTAGACAGCAGAAACTAACACAATATTGTAAAGCAATTATACTCCAATAAAGATGTTAAAAAGAAATATATTCCTTTGATGGCTTCAGAACAAGACAATGTTAAATGTTTACAATCAATTGAATAATTCTATATTGTAAATTGTGAGATCATGTAATGAAAAACCCTCAAAATCTCTTGCCTTTAGCAGGACTGCGGTCCATTTGTCCTGTGGCCTCCAGCTGCATTGATATCCTAGTAGAGAGAAATGCCAGCTGGACCTTGGTGACAGTGATGATAGGACAGCTCTTATGCCACCTATGCTCTGGTGTAAAATGGATTTATCCCATTTAAATATCATTAGCTGGTGAAAAGTTTTGAATAGTTACTCTTTATATCCAGAATTTACTATCTAGTTTTATATAGTACATTGACAGTCAGTGCGGTGCCAGGAGGTAAATGTATAGGCATCCTGCTAGAACATGGTGCAGAGCCAAATCTTTGTGATAACAAAAGAAACACTTCTCTGCATTTTGCTGCCTACAGCCAAAACATGTCAAGTATCAGCAACAGTGATTAGATTGGGCCCACCTGAATAATCCAGGATAACCTTTTTATCTCAAGGTCAGCTGATTAGCATTCTTTTATCAGCAACGTTAATTTCTCCTTCCTACATCGCCTGTTATATTCACAGGTTCTGGGGATTAGGATATCAATATATTTGTGGTCCATTTTTCTGCCTATTGAACAGCTTCAGTTTCTTAGTTCCTGTTCTTACTCCTGCACTTGAAAAGTTAAATGTAGTTTTCAAAAAGTGATTGTATTAGGCTGATACTGGCTCCAAAATATATGTCCATGCCCAAATCTTTGGAAATCATGAATGTTTTGAGGAAAAGGGGGTTTGCAGATATATTTAAGTTAAGGATTTTGAGAAGGGGAAATTATCCTGAATTTTCTAGGTGATCCCTAAATGCCACCACAAGTGTCCTTGTAAGAGACAGGCAGAGGAAGATTATACACACAGAAGATGTACATGGGACCACAGAGTCAGAGATTAGAGTGATGCAGCACAAGTCAAAGAGTGCTGGCAGCCACCAAAAGCTAGAATAGGCAATTCTGCCCTAGAGCCTTCAAAGGGAGTACAGCCCTGCCAACACCTTGATTTTAGCTCAGTGAAGCTGATTGTGGGCTTCTGGCCTACAAAAACAGAGAGAACACATTTGTATTGTTTTAAGCCACTAAATTTGAAGTTAGTTGTTACAGAAGTCTCAGGAAACAAATACAATGGCTCTCTTTTCATTTTCATTCAGACCCCTAAGTGATAAAGGGAATTTGCTGGATGGATTGAAAGATGAAACTAAAACCATACTAGTTCTCAACTAACATTGTGCAGTAGTTATTTAGCAACTTTAAAAAATAATCTAAGGTCCATCCATATTGTAGCAAATGGAAAGATTTCATTCTTTTTTTTTATGGCTGAGTAATATGCTAAGTGAAATAAGCCAGGCAAATAAGAAATACAATAAGACAAATACTGCATGATTTCACTTATATGTGGAATGTAAAAAATGAAAAAAATAAACATAACAAAATAGAAACAGAGTTACAGATACGGAGAACAAACAGATTGCTTCAGGGAAGGGGGGGGGAAGCAATAGGTGAGGGAGATTAAGAGTTACAAACTTCCAGTTGCAAAATAAATGAATCATGGGTATGAAATGTACCCATGTATAGGGAAAATAGTAACTATGTAATATCTTTGGTGACATAACTAGATTTATCGTGGTGATCATTTTGACATATATAGAAATATCTGATCACTGTATTTTATAACAGGCACTAACATAGTATAGGTCAGTTATATAATACTTCAAAAACAAACTCATAGAAAAGGAGATCAGATTTGTAGTTGCCAAAGCTGAGGTGGGGGAACTGGATGATGGTGGTCAAAAAGTGCAAACTTCCAGTTATAAGATAAATAAGTATTATGGATGTAATGTACCACATGAAATTATAAATAATACTGTATGAAGTATATGAAAGTGATTAAGAGAGTAAATCCTAATATTTTTCACCACAAAAAATTTTTTTTCTGTTCCTTTAATTTTGTATCTATATGAGATGATGGGTGTTCAATAAAATTATTGTGATAATCATTTCATGATGTAAGTCAAATAATTATGCTGTACACTTAAAACTTATACACTTCTGTATGTCAGTTATATCTCAATAAAACTGGAAGGAAAAATAGTATTCCAAGGCAGGTTCTATCCATGAATTTTCAGTAAGTCCTATAAATCTAGTAAGTCCAAGACATGAATATTTAAATATACTACTTCTCCTCCTACTTCAGATGAATGACTTCAGTATGGTTACTTGACTGTAAAGACTTTAAATTAGTGTCCTTTGCTATGTTTTAACATTTTCAGAACTCCTTGGGGCAAGAGACTTCCTTTTTTCTTTTTATTGATTTTATTCTTTAAGCTAATTTAAAATGGTAAACACATGAACACGCACGATGTCTTATGCGTATTACTACCTATTGATGTTCTGTTATACATGAGAGAGGCAGATATTCACTTGGTGAAATATATTAAATAGCTACCTAAATAATTTAAATTTCTTCAGGATTAAATTATCTCTTATTTTAGAACTTCCAGGACTTCAAGATATTGTAAACTCATTTATCCTGCTCTTCCCAGTACCAACAGCCTAGTTGGGAAGTCCTCTTCTACCACAATAAACACTCAGCCTGGGAAGCAATTCTCCCTTCCTCCACCTAGAGGGACCAGGTAGTCAGCCTGAGGCAACACCTTCAGCTACCTCAGATAGCACCAGTGGGGACCAGCAAAAGCCCCAGTAACACCAGATATACCTAGTAGACCAAAAATATCACTGCAGAGACTCTGAAGATTGAATTGTCACTGGGACCACAGTACACAAAATTAGGGTAAGTTGTGTGCTAAACCTAAACAGGATGCCTGCAAAAATAAAAGATTTAAATAGGAGCCAGAGTCTCTCAACATAACAACCAAAATGTCCAGGATACAATAGAAGAATCACTGTCCCACCAAGAACCAGAAAAAGCAAAACTTGAATGAGAAAAGACGCAGTAGAAATTCAAACCAGGAAGCCTAATTTTGCACCTATCTGCTTTTCCTCAAGGACCACAAATGAGTAAGGAATTTGCTATAGAAGATATATCACTCCATTCATTACTAACCTGGGAGCAAAAACAAAGAATTGATGATCGTAGAAAGCAGATTAGAGTGCAGAAAACATTTAATCACAAATAAGTTATTGTACAAGGTTGGTCAAAATTTCTGAAATATAAATTTATTTTTCCATTAAGGAACAGTCAATGCAAGACAAGCAAAAAAATGAACAAACTTCGAATTTAGCAAACGATGTGACAGGAGAAGGGCACATTTGAAGTGTCTGTCTGCAGTATTCACATCAGTTCCTGAATAAAGAGAACTCAGTCTTAAAAATGCTATTCCAGGGGGCTTCCCTAGTGGCACAGTGGTTGGGAGTCCACCTGCCGATGCAGGGGACGCGGGTTCATGCCCCGGTCCGGGGGGATCCCACATGCCGCGGAGTGGCTGGGCCTGTGAGCCATGGCCGCTGAGCCTGCGCGTCCAGAGCCTGTGTTCTGCAACGGGAGAGGCCACAACAGTGAGAGGTCCGCGTACGGAAAAAAAAAAAAAAAAATTGCTATTCCATCTAATCTAAATTCTGTGTCCTGGTAATACATTTTCAGTCATCTTTCATACACTTTTAAAATGGCAATAAACTGCAGTGTGAAAATCAACATAAACTCAAGGCTGAATTTGGAAATTTTTTCTTAAATTAACGAATCCAGAAGCAGTGATAACTGAAATAAATAAATTTGATCTGCAAACAAGAGAACACATAAACAAAAAGTACTACCAGTTTGAGGTTTGATACTGTTGATACTCCTCTGTTTAATGATCCAGAAAGCCTTTTTGATATGCGGCTTACCTTCTCCAATGATCATTTGCATTTTCCATTCATTGTTTCCATCATAAACAATACATTTCAAGTCTTTACATTTGTCATTAATTTTTTTTTTTTTTCTGCATGCAGGCCTCTCACTGTTGTGGCCTCTCCCGTTGCGGAGCACAGGCTCTGGACGCGCAGGCCCAGCGGCCATGACTCACAGGCCCAGCCGCTCCGTGGCATGTGGGATCCCCCCGGACCGGGGCATGAACCCGCGTCCCCTGCATCGGCAGGCGGACTCTTAACCACTGCGCCACCCGGGAAGCCCTGTCATTAATTTTTAATCAGACTCTACCCTCCTCCAAGTTTAGGACTGTCATATTCAGCCAGAGGACTGCAGAAATCTGAGTCTGACCAATGTTTACCCTGTCATTCATTCTCAGTCTAATGGATTAAGAATATGAATATGGAATAAGGATATGAATGGACTAAGGATATGTATCATTTCTTGACCCACCAATTCACATTCCCCCAATTTTGCCCTGTAGAAATATTTATTGTTCCATTTGTAAAGCACTATCTTGTGTGATTTATTCTGTTTCCTCCTTGAGACTACAGTCATTTTGATGGAAGGGATCGTATTTTATTTATCTGTGTGAACCAGCATCTAACACCATTTCAGAGTAGATAAATGATTGAATTAAAGAATAAATGAATGAGGCTAGATAAACCAAACACAAGTGAAAGGTAGAAAATTCACATAGAAGTGGACATAGGAGTGACAAGACCTCAAAAAACCACCTGTAAGATTAATTGTAATTAGTGAGGGTGGAATGATAAGAAAATAAAGAATAAATGTTAGGTATTATTTTTCTTTGTTGAACGCTTACGCAAAGGATGTGTTTTTTTCTGTTTGCCATATTGTATTCTGAAGATTTCTTTTTTTAATCATTTAACACAAGCCTACTGATTGCTCATTAATGTATCTGATTTCTAAATGTGCAATTCTCCATCCAATGATAAAGAAAATTTGTTTATGTGTTAGGAGGTAATGGCTAAAAGAAAGACAAAAGGTGCCATTTTCTACCTTCAACTGCATCATTAATTCACGTTGTGAGTGGTACACAATATTAAATTCCTCTTGCCTCAGCCAGCTCTGATGTAAAATTGGGTAGAAATCTGTGACTGATGGTCCACATGAGTGGTTTGATTAAAGATGTCCAGGCAAATTTAGACTGAATTTAAAGTGCCTTCTAAGACTGAAATTAACTCAGACTAAACATTTCATTAAGTTGTTGAAACTATCATTACCATAAAATTAATCTATTTCTTTTTAAAGTTCCATGATATTTTAATAGGATAAAGCAAATTTGTAGTAGGTAATTTGTTTCCAAGAAAGATGCTGTGTCTCCATTTTTCTCTAGGAAGACTTAGATCTCATGGATTTAAATATCGTTGCAAATCTATTTACACTTGCAAGCTTTCACTGGGTTCCCCTGTGATTAGTTTTTTCTCCTACCCCTTTGTTACTGACCAGGGTTCTTGGCCTTCCCCAGGCAATAGAAATTGACCAGGGCCAGACAAGAAATTCAAGCAAAGCTTTATTGGGGCCCCTGCTGCAGCAGGGGGGAGCGAGAACAAACAACAGGTTCCCTTGCTTTCTCACTCCCTGAAGGGGGAAAAGCTTGTTCCTTATACTGGGTGAGGGTAGGGGTGTGTCCAGGGGTCAGGCCGGAGGGGTGGCTTAGGTGTTTTGGCCACCCCTCTGGAGGTGTTGTGTGCAGGGGGCATGCTTAGTACCCTGTTTTTGCTCCAGGCTCTTTAAAAGTGGCAGTTGGGTTTTTTGGTCTCTTTTGGGTCCAGAATCTGTCCCAACTGAGCATACACACAGTTATCTTTAGTTTCATACAGTTATCATACAGTTTCTTTGTATTTTGTTGCTCGAGGAGAGGTGTGTCCAGGTGCAAGCACTGCAGCAGAGGGTCGCAGGTCCCAGCCTGTCTCACCTTCCCTCTTCTTCCTCCTCCTCTTAAGATCATTGTGTCTTCATCTAGAGTGGTTTAATGGGTTTAATAAGTTGCCAATTAAGAAAAAGGTCCCATGTGGCACTTTTACTGATGTGGAAATTGAGGCCCAAAGTGGGTGGAAAGGCTTAGAACATTGTTGTGAATTAATAGTTAGGAAAGAGAAAAAAAATTGAACAACTTAAATATTTTATTGCTTTCAAAATATTAATAAGGTAATGATGGTTTAGATTTAGAATAAGGGAAGATTTTAAATTTTGAATTTTTGTATGAAGCATATTGTCTCTATCTAACTGACCTTAGAAGAATAGCATGAAGACACATTCTGGTTATTAAAGTGTTTTGAAAGCATAAGATGACATATAATGAAATAGACCAAGAAGACAGACAAAAGTAGTTCGTTTCATAAATTTATCAATACAAAGAGAACAATGCAAGGTCATATGTATCTGTTTTATTAAAAAACTAAGAAAGGGTTTAATTTCAGCAAGTCTACATTTGGATAAACTTTCATACTTAGGTACATTATTTCAGGTGGAAATGTGAATCTATTTTAGAAAGTTGTGGTTATGAAGAATTCACAATTCACTGCATTCATCAAAGTGAATTTAAAAATACTTGCATGTTTAGAATTAAACTTTGATAACATCTTAGTATTTGAAAAGTTTACTTGAACTTTATCTGGTCTTTATGCTGATCACATTGAAAGACACAAAGCTATTAAATAACGTTAATGTTAAATGAGGTTTTTGTTCTAATTGGATTTGTTATTATGCAGACTGTCTGAATTATTTTTTAGCTTGCATTCCTCAGCCTTATGCATCAGTGTATTTCGTGACACAGATGGATAGCCATCCTTATAAATTTAACCCACATATGAATTTTAATGAAATTTTATGTCTAGACTGATATAAATGTAGTGAAGTGCAGCACTTATTTTATAGTCTAGGCCCCATGAAGGGATTATGTAAGCCTTTGGTCCTTTAAAATACTGTAATGTGATTTAGAGACTATCAAGCAGTGTTACAATAGCTTAAGGAATGACTGACAGAACACCAGAAATTTGACTCTACATTCTACTCTCAGACCAGGAGCTAATGATGTCAAAATTGTTAAGATGTGAAGTAAAATAGTTAATCCAGCAAAAATGTTCACTTAACTTTATAACTTTCCCATTTGACTGACAGACATTTCACATGTTATTTGGAGAATTAAAAACTTAAGTTTTTCTTTAGTAGGAAATATTTTAGAAACTTAAATTTTTCTAACTCCTAAATAAATCCTCGTAGACCACTCAGTATCCACTTATAATTCTCAGTAGCCTACTGTATTGTTTTGAAATAAGTAACTTTTGGGGGATAAGCAGTCAGATTCTGTGTTAGTTGAATATACAGCAGTCTCTACAGCTGACCACAACTTCTATCTTGAAGCTCCTAGCTCTCAGCTTGTGTAAAAACATACCAAGTTTTCTTCCTACTTAATCGGTCTCTCCTCCTTTCTCAGATATTCCTCTTCTAACCACACTTTAATAGCATAAGGGTGCCCTTGCCCTCTCCAGTCTGTTCCCCCATTCAGCAAGCAGCAAAAGTAATCAGCCTATACATAAACTGGAACTCTTCACTTAAAACCAGTAACTGCCAGTGTACTTAAAATAGCACTCAGGGCCTCCCTGGTGGCGCAGTGGTTGAGAGTCCGCCTGCCGATGCAGGGGATACGGTTTCGTGCCCCGGTCCGGGAGGATCCCACATGCCACGGAGCCATGGCCGCTGAGCTTGCGCGTCCGGCAACGGGAAAGGCCACGACAGTGAGAGGCCCACATATGGAAAAAAAAAAAAAAAAAAAATAGCACTCATATTTCTTACCAAGGGGTTGGAAAGTCCTAATTTTCTCTCTAACCACATCTCATACTCTTCTAGAGACCACTGAGATTCAACAACCTCTGTTTTCTTTTTGTAGATGCATGCCATTTCCAATAATGGAAGTTACCTCACCAAGAGCACCTGCTCCTGGCCACCTCTCTGGCCACTCACCTACCTCATATACAAACTTTTTTCAATCTCTAAAAAGGCACTCACTCCATAATAATCCTATGGAAATTAGGCCCCCCTACACTTTTATTGTTTTGATATATTTTGTCAAATTGTTACTTTTAAAAATTTATTGTAAAATGTACTTATATAGTTATTACTTACCAATTCCTTCACTGGAATGTAGGCTCCATGTTTTCTGATGCTTTGCCCAGTATTGACAAGTTATATATGTATATCTGATAAACGCTTGCTAAATGACTGAAGGATTGGTTTACTATAATCTTGGCTTTTTTTAAGTGACTCCATTTTTTTCCAGCTTTATCGGGGTATAATTGACAATAAAAATTATATATATTTAGGCTGTAGAATATGATGACTTAATATATGCATACATTGTGAAACGATTACTGCAATCAAGTTACTTAACACATCCATCACTTCACAGTTACCTTTTTTTGTGTGTGTGGTGAGAACACTTAAAGTCTACTCTCTTAGCAAATTTCATAGAGACAATACAATAATATTAACTATAGTCACCATGCTGTACATTAGATCTCCAGAATTTATTCAATTTATAACTGAAGGCTTGTACCCTTTGACCAATATCTCCCCATTTTCTGTACCCCCCAGACTTCGGCAACCACAGTTCTACTCTCTGATTGTATGAATTTAACTTTTAAAATTTGACATAATAGTGAGATCATGCAGTATTTGTCTTTCTGTGTCTGGTTTATTTTGCTTAAAATAATGTATTCTAGTTTAATTCATGTTGTTGCAAATGAAAGGATTTCCTTCTTTTTATGGCTGAATAATATTCCTCTATGTTTGTGTATGTGTCTGTGTGTAACATTTTTTTTAATCCATTCATCCATGGATGGGCACTTAGGCTTCTTTCCATATCTTGCCTATTATGAATAGTGCTGCAGTGAACGTAGTACGGGAATCTCTTCAACATCCTGACTTTATTTCCTTTGGATATATACTCAGAAGTGGGATTGCCTATTTTTAATTTCTTGAGGAACCTCCATACTGTCTTACATAATGGCTGTAACCAATTTACTTTCCCACCACTAGTGTATAAAGGTTCCCTTTTCTCCATACCTTCACCAACAGTTATCTCTTGTCTTTTTGATAATAGCCATCCTAACAGATGTGATGATATCCTATTGTGGTTTTAATTTGCATTTCCCTGATGTTAGTAATATTGAGCACCTTTTCGTATATCTGTTGGACATTTGGATTTCTTATTTGGGAAAATGTCTATTCAGGTCTTTTGCCCAATTTTAATTAGGTTATTTGGTTTTTCCTTATATTTTTTGGATATTAACCCTGACTAGACACAGGTATCCTTTGATTTTTGAAAGTTCACTTTACCCACTTCACTTTTACAAAGATCTACGTAGTACCTGTTTTCATTAACCAAAAGAAATCCAAAGACGATTTTCACTTTTATGAAAAAAGGTGATTGCTTCTTCACTTGATACCATTTCAGCTTGTGAAAGGTTTAATAGGAACACTCTACTTTTGGGTAACGGAGGAAGCCTGTATATCATTTGCAAATATTTCTCTCATTCTATAGGCTGCCCTTTCATTTTGTTCATTGTTTCTTCTGCTATGCAGAAGCTTTTTAGTGTCATGTGTTCCACTTGTTGATTTTTGCTATTGTTGCCTGTGCTTCTGGTGTATATATATAAAAAATTATAGCCAAGACCAATGTCAATGAACTTTACAAAGAAATATGAATTGTAAAAACTCTAGCTAAGATTTAAATGCATAAGAGTAATATCTAATATTTCATTAAGTGAGAATTACTTCATTAGTGCAGTTTATAGATAATATTCAAAGCTCTAAAAGAAAAAAATTTTTAATTTAACATCAATAATGCCTATTAAAATTTTAAACATCTTCAATAGGGTAACAGTAGGTATTGGGAAACTGAAATTTGAAGTTTTTCTATTACAGAGTTTAAAAATCTGGTTTTAATACACATCTTAGGGAGAGAAGTAGTTTTTGTGCTAACCTCTTTATCACACCATCATTTTTTCCCATTAATTTCAATACTTATAATCCTAATTCTGTATTGATTCACAAAGTAATTTTCCTTTTTCTTTCTGAGTAATAATGTTCCTGTAGTTTTCCTTTTGTCTCACTGGAAACTGTTATCATCTCCATTTTATGCATTTCCAATTAAACATTCATCTTGATCCAGGTGTTCTCAAGCATTTTTTTTCCTAGTATTATATCCTGAGGCCACTTCAAAATGCTTCTAGGCCAACTTCATAGTTAAATGAGAAAAGAGCAAATTTGTAGACCAGAATTAGAGATACCTCTATTATTTCCACTTTACTACCCTTTCAGTCTTTTTCTCTTTTAGATCTAACAGCAGGCTAGAGGTACTCAGATTGATAGTCCACTGAAAATAATAACATATTCACAAGAACCATTACATTCACCTTTAGTGAAACAGAACTGTGCTATTGCCTATGATTCAGAAAAATTAAGTCTTCCTGCTTGGCCCCATTCTCTCATGATCTGTCCATTCATCTGCTCTTTGGGGTTCATGCAAAGGTCTTTTCTTTACCTACCTACAGGGTGTATCTATTTACAAGTCCTCTATCAGAATGTTTTTGTAGCCTGATTTTAGTTGATATTTTTAAGTTGAGTTTTGACAAGATAATATATTTCAGGAAAAAACTGTAAGAAAAATATGATGGCTATAATTACTGATTCTTATCATCAAGATGTGCTATTACAGCACATAGAAAGATGGGGCTCTGTGGTTAAACAGAAACACTACAGAACCCTTTTACCAAGGTATGCATAATGGTATCACACAGGACATCATAGCAGCCAAAGTTCTGTTCAGTGGAAGAAGATGTTCTCAGCTCATATCCCAAGCAGGAAGTTGATCCTCTAATGAAGGAGCTAGCAAGATGCTTTTCCTTCCAGTTTTACAGTGTGAAATGTCACAAAGGAGTAGAGAACTAATTTTCATAGCACAGTGTGCTTCGGTTTAAGAGCAGAATTGCCACAAAGGGTAAACATAGAGAGAAGCCCTTTAGAGAGCAGCAAGTCATTAGCACAGGCACTGAGCAGAGGTGATATTAGAGCTAACCTCCCCAGCAGTTGATGAAAATTGTGTACTTCGTATTAACTTGAGCAAATTCAGATGTAGAGTTTGAGTTCTACAAATAGTAATATGTTCCTAGATATAAGAGAGCAACATAGGATAGGAGCAATTAAATATGACAAGATCAGCCTTATCAGGGTAAGACAAGGATGAGAAGAATCACTCTGAGTTCCAGGAAAATCCATAGTCTATCTCTAGTACCTAATACAGAGGCTGGTGCAAAGGAGATATTCAGTAAATATTTGTTGAATAGAATAGTCTAGAAAATACATTATAAGTTACACTGGATTTTCTTCCATTTTAATGAAGAGAAAATTGGAAATTAATTTAAAATGTTCATGTTCAGTATTTCTTTATGGACATAATATGATTACACTATCTGAGCAGTATAATGTACTTAACATTTATAGTATAGGGACAGTTCTTTTTTTTTTTTTTTAAGTTTTGGATTATATTTTTTTATACAGCAGGTTCTTATTAGTCATCCATTTTATACACATCAGTGTATACATGTCAATCCCAATGGCCCAATTCATCCCACTACCACCCCCAACCCCCTGCCGCTTTCCCCCCTTGATGTCCATACGTTTGTTCCCTACATCTGTGTCTCAATTCCTGCCCTGCAAACTGGTTCATCTGTACCATTTTTCTAGGTTCCACATATATGCGTTAATATATGATGTTTGTTTTTCTCTTTCTGACTTACTTCACTCTGTATGACAGTCTCTAGATTCATCCATGTGTCTACAAATGACCCAATTTCATTCCTTTTTATGGCTGAGTAATAATATTCCATTGTATATATGTACCACATCTTCTTTATCCATTCGTCGGTCGATGGGCATTTAGTTTGCTTCCATGACCTGGCTATTGTAAATAGTGCTGCAATGAACATAGGGGTGCATGTGTCTTTTTGAATTATGGTTTTCTCTGGGTATATGCCCAGTAGTGGGATTGCTGGATCATATGGTAATTCTATTTTTAGTTTTTTAAGGGACCTCCATACTGTTCTCCATAGTGGCTGTATCAAGTTACATTCCCACCAACAGTGCAAGAGGGTTCCCTTTTCTCCACACCCTCTCCAGCATTTGTTGTTTGTAGATTTTCTGATGATGCCCATTCTAATTGGTGTGAGGTGATACCTCATTGTAGTTTTGATTTGCACTTCTCTACTAATTAGTGATGTTGAGCAGCTTTTCATGTGCTTCTCGGCCATCTGTATGTCTTCTATGGAGAAATGTCTATTTAGGTCTTCTGCCCATTTTTGGATTGGGTTGTTTATTTTTTTAATATTGAGCTGCATGAGCTGTTTATATAATTTGGAGATTAATCCTTTGTCCATTGATTCATTTGCAAATGTTTTCTCACATTCTGAGGGTTGTCTTTTCATCTTGTTTATGGTTTCCTTTGCTGTACAAAAGCTTTTAAGTTTCATTAGGTGCCATTTGTTTATTTTTGTTTTTATTTCCATTACTCTAGGAGGTGGATCAAAAAGATCTTGCTGTGATTTATGTCACAGAGGGTTCTTCCTATGTTTTCCTCTAAGAGTTTTATAGTGTGAGGTCTTACATTTAGGTCTCTAATCCATTTTGTGTTTATTTTTGTGTATGGTGTTAGGGAGTGTTCTAATTTCATTCTTTTACATGTAGCTGTCCAGTTTTCCCAGCATCACTTATTGAAGAGACTGGTTTTTCTCCGTTGTATATCCTTGCCTCCTTTGTCATAGATTAGTTGACCATAGGTGCCTGGGTTTATCTCTGGGCTTTCTATCTTGTTCCTTTGATCTATATTTCTGTTTTTGTGCCAGTACCATATTGTCTTGATTACCATAGTTTTGTAGTATAGTCTGAAGTCAGGGAGTCTGATTCCTCCAGCTATGCTTTTTTCCCTCAAGACTGTTTTGGCTATTCAGGGTCTTTTGTGTCTCCATACAAATTTTAAGATTTTTTGTTCTAGTTCTGTAAAAAATGCCATTGGTAATTTGATAGGGATTTGCATTGAATCTGTAGATTGCTTTGGATAGTATAGTCATCTTCACAGTATTGATTCTTCCAATCCAAGAACATGGTATATCTCTCCATTTGTTGGTATCATCTTTAATTTCTTTTGTCAGTGTCTTATAGTTTTCTGCATACAGGTCTTTTGTCTCCCTAGGTAGGTTTATTCCTAGGTTTTTTATTCTTTTTGTTGTAATGGTAACTAGGAGTGTTTCCTTAATTTCTCTTTCAGGTTTTTCATCGTTAGTGTATAGGAATGCAAGAGATTTCTGGGCATTAATTTTGTATCCTGCAACTTTACCAAATTCATTGATTAGCTCTAGTAGTTTTCTGGTGGCATCTTTAGGATTCTCTGTGTATAGTGTCATGTCATCTGCAAACAGTAACTGTTTTACTTCTTCTTTTCCAATTTGTATTCCTTTTATTTAATTTTCTTCTCTGATTGCCATGGTTAGGACTTCCAAAACTATGTTGAATAATAGTAGTGAGAGTGGGCACCTTGTCTTGTTCCTGATCTTAGAGGAAATGCTTTCAGTTTTTCACCATTGAGAATGATGTTTGCTGTGGGTTTGTCATATATGGCCTTTATTATGTTGAGATAGGTTCCCTCTATGCCCACTTTCTGAAGAGTTTTTTTATCATAAATGGGTGTTGAATTTTGTCAAAAGCTTTCTCTGCATCTATTGAGATGATCATATGGTTTTTATTCTTCGATTTGTTAATATGGTCTATCACATTGATTGATTTCCATTTATTGAAGAATCTTGCATCCCTGGGATAAATCCCACTGGATCATGGTGTATGATCCTTTTAATGTGTTGTTGGATTCTGTTTGCTAGTATTTTGTTGAGGATTTTTGTATATATATTCATCAGTGATATTGGTCTGTAATTTTCTGTTTTTGTAGTATCTTTGTCTGGTTTTGGTATCAGGGTGATGGTGGCCTCATAGAATGAGTTTGGGAGTATTCCTTCCTCCACAATGTTTTGGAAGAGTTTGAGAAGGATGGGTGTTAGCTCTTCTCTAAATGTTTGATAGAATTCACCTGTGAAGCCATCTGGTCCTGGACTTTTGTTTGTTGGAAGATTTTTAATCAGTTTCAATTTCATTGAAATTGTGATTGGTCTGTTCACGTTTTCTTTTTCTTCCTGGTTCAGTCTTAGAAGGTTATACCTTTCTAAGAATTTGTCCATTTCTTCCAGGTTGTCCATTTTATTGGCATAGAGTTGCTTGTAGTAGTCTCTTAGGATGCTTTGTATTTCTGCCATGTCTGTTGTAACTTCTCCTTTTTCATTTCTAATTTTATTGATTTGAGTCCTCTCCCTCTTTTTCTTGATGAGTCTGGCTAATGGTTTATCAATTTTGTTTATCTTCTCAAAGAACCAGCTTTTAGTTTTATTGATATTTGCTATTGTTTTCTGTTTCTATTTCATTTATTTCTGCTCTGATCTTTATGATTTTGTTCATTCTGCTAACTTCGGGTTTTGTTTGTTCTTCTTTCTCTAGTTCCTTTAGGTGTAAGGTTAGATTGTTTATTTGAGATTTCTCTTGTTTCTTGAGGTAGGCTTGTATAGCTATAAACTTCCCTCTTAGAACTACTTTTGCTGCATCCCATAGGTTTTGGATCGTCGTGTTTTCATTGTCATTTGTCTCTAGGTATTTTTTCATTTCCTCTTTGATTTCTTCAGTGATCACTTGGTTATTTAGTAATGTATTGTTTAGCCTCCATGTGTTTGTGCTTTTTACATTTTTTTTCCTGTAATTCAGTTCTAATCTCATAGCGTTGTGGTTAGAAAAAATGCTTGATATGATTTCAATTTCCTTAAATTGACTGAGGCTTGATTTGTGACCCAAGATGTGATCTATCCTGGAGAATGTTCCATGCACACTTGAGAAGAAAGTGTAATCTGCTCTTTTTGGATGGAATGTTCTATAAATATGAATTAAATCTATCTGGTCTATGGGACAGTTCATTCTTTTTTTTTTTTTTTGCGGTAGCGGGCCTCTCCCTGTTGTGGCCTCTCCTGTTGCAGAGCACAGGCTCCGGACGCGCAGGCTCAGTGGCCATGGCGCACGGGCCCAGCTACTCCACGGCATGTGGGATCTTCCCAGACCGGGGCATGAACCCGTGTCCCCTGCATCAGCAGGCGAACCCTCAACCACTGCGCCACCAAGGAAGCCCAGGACAGTTCATTCTTAACTTAACCTGTTGTTTCTTGACTTAGAGAAAACATCCAGACGTATTTATATATAGATATATGAGCTTGGTATCTATATATAACTATGTCGAAAGTCAAGATTTTGGTGACCAGAATTAATAAAGTATAGTAAGCCAAATATTGTGTAGGGCACTACCTTAGCCAAGCTGATTTCATTTAGAAAAGGTGTATCTAACATGGAGTCATCTACTAGAGGAGAGTCATCTCATCCACTTTTAGGAGAAAATATCTCTCATTGTGATATATTCAGTATGAACTAAAATTGAAAACATTAAAATAATAAGGTGTGGGAAAAGCTTATTACAAGCTATACTTAAGTTCTGACTTTTATTTCATTAGTGTTTCAGTTTCCTTCAAAGGCTTATCTGAATCTGAAACATGTGAATATTTTATTTAGGGTTTTGCTTTAGGAAAGTTACATGGTCTCTTTTATTATTTTTACTGGAATAGACTTCAGAAGACCTTATAACATGAATTTTTAAAGCCATCTTTGGCTTTTTGAGATTTCTTTGTAAAGGGCAGTGCTTATTTTATGCTGTAAAATAGGGCTGAGAAAAGTTCTCACTCTACTAAAAGTGCTGCTTTTGGAGAATGCGTTGGGAGGGATTTTAACATTAATACTGTACCCATCATCTATCCATATATTATATACCTTCTGTAAGGAGAAGCTATATAGATTTAGAACCGTATGACTCTGGAGTCAAGGAACCATAGAGAGGGGGTATCCTGGAGTGGTTATGGAGAGCAGTGTGAGCAGAGACAGAGCTGAACACTGTAGCTGATAACTGTAGATAACTAATAAGAATCTACTGAATAGCACAGAAAATTCTATTCAGTACTCTATAATGACCTGTATGGGAATAGAATCTAAAAAAGAGTGGATATACATGTATGTATAACTGACTCACTTTGCTGTTTGGCAGAAACTAACACAACATTGTAAATCAACTATACTCCAATTAAAAATTAATAAAATACAAATAAAAAATAAAATAATAATAGCAAGTATTGGCAAGGTTGTGGAGAAATTGGAACCTTTGTACGCTGTAGGTGGGAATTTAAAATGGTGCAACTATCTATAGGAAACGGTATGGCATTTCCTGAAAAAGTTAAAAATAGAATTATGTGAAACAGCAGTGCCACTTCTGGGTATATATACAAAATTAATTGAAAAGAGGGTTTCAAATTTGTACACCCACATTCATAGGAGCATTATTGACAATAGCCAAAAGATGGAAGAATCCGGAGTATAAAGCAGAATCCCAAGTTCTGAAATATATTATTTAAATTTCAAAGGAAATTATGCTGGCCACGTATATAATCATGCATAGGCTCTAAGAAGGGTTGAGTGCCCTGAAAGTTGCACTTTATTATTGAATAAAACTTATTGAAACAGAAGTCATTTCAGATAGTACAGTTGCCTGTGGTATTTCAAAGAAAATGATTTTTTAGTCATTATAAAGCAGTATCATATGATAAATACTATTCTCTCTCCTTTTCCTGCTCTCTGAATTTTCCTGAAACATGAGCATATATGGGTTTATTAGCACAATACAGCATCTTACAAAGGAGGAAGAAAAGATACATCCTTTAAATTGTGTATAATTTGCTATAAAAATTAACATTTAATGAATAATTAATTTCTGGCCACAGCTGAATTATAATATTATTTACCAAAAAATAAGCTTTATTCTGTATGCATCATTTCAAAATGCTTAGTTAAACAGAATAAGTCAAATGCATTATATTTTACATCCAGTGGGAAAGGAACCTCACATTTGTCGTTTATATCATCAGTAATCAAAATGGATTTAATTTTCAAAGCCAATTGTGGAAAAATGTGTATGGCATTGGAACTTGATAGTGGAGAAGTATCTTAGCTACAGAATTACACGAGTTGTCCTACGCAGGATGTATTTCCAGCTAATGTTTGTAGAGCCAGAGCGTCCCTCTCAAAAGAAGTAGACAAAATGCTGCAATTTATTTTTCTGGAAAATGATCGTTAACATAACAACTGTCAATAATCTATTTATATTGGAACCATTGTTATGCTCTTAAAAAAAAAAGAAACACTGTGAAAGATGAGATGTCATTAGGCTAAAGAGGCATCACCACGCCACAACTACACTTTAGTTCTTCTTCTAACAAAAGTTTCTTGAATGCCCACAGTATGTCAGGCCCTGTTTTATGTTGTGGGGATATAAACATGAGAAAAGAAAACATAAAGTGGATGCAGGGAGGAGAACTATCTGCTTAGTAACTGGTAAGACTGCTGAGGTGCTATCTGAACGGAGATTTATTTGAAGTAAGTGATATAGGGAGCCATTGGACACTTGTAGGGGTGTGCTCCAGACAGAGAGAATAGCCAATGCGAAAACGCTGAGGTAGAGGTGTGCTTGTTATGTTTGAGGAATAGTAAGGGAGCTAGTAGCACTAGAGCACCATGAACAATTATTGGACTAGGTATGGCCTTGTAAACCGTGGCAGTCTTTGGATGTTACTCTAAGTGAGAGGGTAAGCCATGGAATATTTTGAGAAGAGCTGTGAAATAATATGAATTACATTGTAACAAGATTATTATGGTTTTTGTCTTTATAAGAGATTGTATGGGCTAAAGGCAGAAGGGAGAGAAACAAGAGATTTTTGTAATAGTCTCCTATCTAGCACAAAATGGTGACTTGGATTAGTGTGTTAGGTGAGAAGTGGTTAAATTCAGTTTTTCACTGCAGGTAAAGTCAACAGGTTTTGCTTATATATTAGATGGACATTGTGAGAAAAAGAGAGGAGGCAAGGTTTGGCCTGAGAAAATGGAAGATGAGTTGCCAATTATTGAGATGAGGAAGATAGGAGAGGAGAAGATTTGGGGAGGAAAACCTGGAAACTGGCTTTGGGCATAATATATTTGTGATGTAGTATTAGATCTAATCAAGATGTTGAGTAGACAGTTGCATATGCACTTCTAGATTTCAGGGAAAATAGTGGTTCTACCTGGAGATATGCATTTTGTAGCTATCAACATGTAGATGGTATTTAAATTATGAGACGGAATGATATCACCTAGTAAATTGGCATAAATAGGGAAAACATCTAAAACTTGAACCCTGGGGTCATTCTGACATTTAGAGATTAGGAAAGTGAGGTGGCAATAGGCAATAAAGCGGAAAGAAAACTAAAGAGAGAGTTTTATTCTAAGGGCTGCCTGGTACAGTTGGGCAAGTCGAGTCTAGTTAAAGGATGCCTACCTAGAGGGCAAGTGGCAAGTAGAGGCTAAAACCTAACATATGTCCTACCTGCCAAGCCATAAGCTCTTGGTCAGGGGTGCATCTGCCTTAGGAAAGGGTGTCTTAGTAATTCAAACATAATTGTCTTCTAAGCTAGCAGAAGACCTAGCTGTCACTAAAGTTAAGTGAAGAAAGTATATCAAGACAGAGAGATTTACCACCACTGTCACATGTTGTGTATTGTTATATAAGGTGATGTTTAGCAATTGGATACATGTAGGCCAGTCATGGAAGCCTGATTTGGGAAAATGAGAAAATTAAAGAAGAGGAAATGCAGAAAATTAATAATGCAAATCTTTGGGAAATTTATTTATTTATTTATTTTGGTACTTAAAGGAGATCAGAGAAAATGACTCTATGCCTGGAGGCAGATATAGAGAAGAACAGATTAAAATTATGTACACTAATGGGCAAGAAAAATATGACATAAAGTAAGAAGATAGGAGGACAATTACTGTCCTTTAGTGCTCAAGAGGGGGTGGGTCCTGTACAAAATTGGAGCAGAGTCAGCTTTAGAAGCAAAGTTGAACATGGCATTTATAGCATAAGGAAGGCTGAACTTATGGCTTCAGTTGCCGAGAGGATAGTGGATATCATTTTGGGAACCTGTGGAAATTATCTTCTGAATGCTTTTCTCAAAGAAGTAGAAAGCATGAGTCATAAGCCTAGTGATAGGTTTTAGGATTTTATAGAGTTTTGATTAGAGGGTAAAAGTTGTAAAAATATTTTCCTAGGGAAGTGAATGCAATAGGTATATTTATGAACCTATATAAAGTTACTGGCTGTAAATATAAAATGGTACCTATGCATGGTTTATATCCTCTCCAAAGATATATTCATCTGCCTTGATTCAGATAGAGTAGGATTGGAATTTAGACAGGTGAATATAATAGGGGTTGTCTGCAGCAGAGTGAGTATAATGATGGACCATTGTATTTAAGCAGCTGTGTGAAGGAAAAAGTGGGTATGCGTTGGAGGAGGGACAATGAAAAGATTGAAGGTCTCAGTGGAGTCAAAGGCTTTTTGGAGTTGAGGTATTACAAGGAGTAACACTTGAAATTTAGTTGGTAGTAGACAGAGACCTGAATGTTAGGAATTGAGATTGCCTTAGGGGTGCAGTTCTCAGAAATTTTAATTCTGGGTTCATTGACTTTGAAGTCGCTGTGGAATACACATGTGGAGAGCAGAGGCAAGCAATCTGGCAGGAGATAGAGACTTGTATCAGTTTTAGATGGGCAGTGGAGCTATGGGAATAAATGATACTGAGATCACATTAAGGAACATAACTTCAAGGAACACCCTCATCTTGAGATTTCTTTAGCAGAACACTGGTTGTACCTAAAATGTGTATTTGGGATTTATGAAGAAACTAGTACAGAGTCATGAAAGCCAAGTTTTGCGAAATGCTTCTACATGAAAAATGAGGAAAGAAAATTGTCCATTAGATTAAGATACAAGGAGGTTTTGGGGAGACAGTGAAGTAGTTGGGGAAAAAATTACTTTGGAGTAGTTTGGGAAGTTAAAGGGAGGTAGAAAATAAGAGGCAGTGAATACAAAGAACTCAAAAAATTTGGTTGTTAAAGGATGGAGATAGATGGCAAGGGAATTGGCATGAGTTGGGGCAGGGATTTTCTCTGCAGATTAAAAAAGTTGAACATTTAAAATACTGAAATGATATAATAGGTAAGAGAGGATCAGAAAAAGAAGGGAGCTGATAAAGAGAGAAAAGTCCACAAGAATCGCATAGCTAACATTCCACATGGCTGAGAGGAATATGAGTGCAGTCCTCTTGAATCTGTGCTCTCAACCACATGACCTCAGGAAGCAGAGACTATTAAAGCATTTAATGCAGAGAATTCACATGTTACCTTAAAAATATCAATTGAGTAAATGAGAGTTTAAAATCAAATGAGAAACTTTCAGAGAAACTTAAAAACAACCTTTTTTTTTTCTGGTTGTTAATTAACCAAATGCACACCAACAAATACTAACAGGCATGGACATTGCTCAAGGTAATATACTTTTGTTTTATGTCTTCACAAGCAATAATTTGTATTTATTACTAAGGGGAAAAAATCATAAATCATAGATCCTGGAGCTTTTGTCAGAATGATATGTGTATTATCCCTGTCTTCCTAAATCTTACACAAGTTTTATTCTAGCATGCACAGCTGCTAAATCATTATTCTCTGCATGAGTAATTGTTGCAGATGTTCATAATGTGATTAATGGGGAACAGCTATATTTATCATGGTTTCAGTGAGGCCACTACACAGGTACAATTAGTCTTAGGACAAAGGGCACTGTGTTGTGATACTAGAATATGGGGCTTCTGGTTGACTGCCATTGTTTAATACTAGAGATTAGCAGCGTTCTTTCCTAATCCTGCTCTCTCCCACCCACTGACATAATCCTACCCTCATTACACACATGAGAGAGATTTTATAGGAGGGATATTTTCACATTACCTGTAGACATACCAAGTAATACATAAAGTTTATTCTTAATCTCAAATTCAACAGCACCAACAAATGTGATCACCAACAGGTGATTCTTTGGGGGCCTATTTCTTGACCCATTTGTTGACTAAATCCTGTTTGGTTATTACATTTATTTTTTAATTGATTAAGGAATAAACCTTTAGAAAAAGATTGAACAGGTAAATAAACTGGGTCAAGAAGGCAACATAAAATGTTCAACAGAGCAGATTGTTTTTCATTTTGTCAATTTGTTTAATTTGAATACAGTTCTGACTCTTACTAGTTGTGAGGTGACCAGTTATCCCAGTTTCCCTGTCACTGAGGGTTTTTCTGGGATACAGGATTTTCAGATTTAAAACTGGAACATTCCTGGGAAAATTAGGGTAAGTTGATCACCCTACAGCTGGTGAGTTGCCCTAAAGCTGAGTTCTTTACCTTTGTGTACTTCTTAAATTTTTTCATGTATAAAATAAAGTTGGTAAAGTGTCCATCACATTATCTGTCATATAGCATAATAGGTGATAGTTCCTTTTCTATACCTTCCTCAAATTTCAAACTATGTTATTTCCTCAAGAGTGAAGAGCAGGTATTTTTCTTCTTTGAATAATTCCTCATTGTATACAGTGTGTTGCCGTATTGGCCAGAATAATACTTGAAACCAATACACCTGGTAGATGCTTGATAAAAACCTAATGAACAAATGAAATCCTAAGTTTGATTTTGAGATATCTAACAGCAAGGGCACTGTCTTATTATTATAATAAACAAAGAAAAGGAAAATAGCTTCTCACTGCTTTTTTTCTTCACCAATGTTGTGGCTTTCTATAAGTCTGCATTCCTAACATTTTTTCATTATCATCCTTCTAAAAAGAAAAATTAAAATAAATTTCTCCCTAATGATAAAAATTAAATGCTGGAGAGGGTGTGGAGAAAAGGGAACCCCCCTGCCCTGTTGGTGGGAATGTAAATTGATACAGTCACATGGAGAACAGTATGGAGGTTCCTTAAAAAACTAAAAATAGAACTACCATATGACCCAGCAATCCCACTACTGAGCATATACCCTGAGAAAACCATAATTCAAAAAGAGACATGTACCACAGTGTTCATTGCAGCTCTATTTACAATAGCCAGGATGTGGAAGCAACCTAAGTGTCCATCGACAGATGAATGGATAAAGAAGATGTGGCACATGTATACAATGGAATATTACTCAGCCATAAAAAGAAATGAAATTGAGCTATTTGTAGTGAGGTGGATGGACCTAGAGTCTGTCATACAGAGTGAACTAAGTCAGAAAGAGAAAAACAAATACCGTATACTAACACAAAAATATGGAATCTAAAAAACAAAATAAAATGGTTTCTGAAGAACCTGGGAGCAGGACAAGAATAAAGATGCAGACATAGAGAATGGACTTGAGGACACAGGGAAGGGGAAGGGTAAGCTGGTACAAAATGAGAGAGTGGCATGGACTTATATATACTAGCAAATGTAAAATAGATATCTAGTGGGAAGCAGCCACAAAGCACAGGGAGATCAGCTCAGTGCTTTGTGACCACCTAGAGGGGTAGGATAAGGAAGGTGGGAGGGAGATGCAAGAGGGAGGAGATATGGGGATATATGTATATGTATAGCTGATTCACTTTATTATAAAGCAGAAACTAACACACCATTGTAAAGCAATTATACTCCAATAAAGATGTTAAAATAAATAAATAATGGCTGTGCAACTCGTCCAAAAAAAAATTAAATAGTAAGGAATAAGATTTTTTTTCACATAGGGTTGAGCAACAAACTATTGTATTACCTAAGTTTTTTGCTCCTTTCCACAAAAACTAGTTTTGCCCCCTTGGGAACAGTATGGGTCTGGTTGAATAAAATCATATAGGTCATTTGAAACTAAATTTTATGTTTATTTAACTCCAGGGATAAATTCTTCAACTATAGGACATTTTTTTAATTATTCTTTTTTAATGTTTATTTATTTATTATTTTATTTATTTTATTTTGGCTGCACCAGGTCTTAGTTGCAGCATACGGGATCTTTAGTTGCAGGATCCGACTTCTTAGTTGTAGCACGCGGGCTTCTTAGTTGTGGCATGCATGTGGGATCTAGTTCCCCGACCAGGGATTGAACCCAGGTGCCCTGCATTGGCAGCAAGGAGTCCTACTCGCTGGACCACCAGGGAAGTTCCTGTAGGACATTTTTTAAATGGTAATTCAGACACTCTCTAGAAGATTATTGATCACATACTGTATGTATCTTGCTGAATTAAGTGCCAGAGTGAGATGTAGACCCCTGTAATTTATAGTCTTGAGAGAGAGAGATGCTATGAATACACAAAGCAATCAGGGGCAAGAGAAAGTGGAAGAACTCTAGTGGTATAAATCCAGCCTTAAGGCCACAGAGTGACTCCTCTGTTATTAACTGTGTACCCTTGAGCAAGTCTATTAACCTTTTGAAACTCCTTTCCTCATCTTGACAGTGAAACTAGAAACCACTCTCCAATTTGTAGGCTATTTAAATTTAAAGCAGAAATTAAAGCAGAAATGAGACAATATAGGTGATAACACTTTGAAAACTGCCAAGCACTGTACAAGTATATGTTGTTTTATAGGCCAGAAATACAGTCTTGTTTTAGACAAAGGAAAAACAACAGGAGATGTAATTGTCAGAGCAGTGAAACTTGGGAAAGATGTAAGCTGTGATGTTCCTTGCTCTTCTAGAAGGTCCTAGAGCTGGAGAGCTGTGAGAGAAGGTGCTTGTCTCAACACCAGTCAGAAGGGCCCAGGTCCCTGGAGGAGAGCCCAGAGTACAGCCTGAAACACTTTGTGAATAAGGTGGCCTGGAAGGAACTGGATTCATCTCTCCTCCATATGGGAGAGAGGGGGATTCTACTAAATGCATCACATTGAGAAGTATTTGAGATTATCTAAAATGACACGTAATAAACAAAGAAGAAATAATTTAGTCCAACTATGTTTTGATGGAACACAGTATAAAAAACACAGTTGTGGGGCTTCCCTGGTGGCGTAGTGGTTGAGAGTCCGCCTGGTGATGCAGGGGACACGGGTTCGTGCCCTGGTCTGGGAAGATCCCACATGCTGTGGAGCGGCTGGGCCAGTGAGCCATGGCCGCTGAGCCTGCACGTCTGGAGCCTGTGCTCTGAAACAGGAGAGGCTACAACAGTGAGAGGCCCGCATACCAGTAAAAAAACAAAAAAACAAAAAAAACACAGTTGTGTTTCATAGTGTTAGTTGGGAAGCTGATGAAAGAGAAGTGAATTCAGCCTGTATGTTGCTGACAAAGGTTTATAGCAGAAGCAGCAGCTGCTTCTGTCTATGGGGATCCCTCTAGGGCACAGGATTTTAGCTGGGATCCCAGTGAGTATTTCCAATGCAACAATTTAGTCATTTAATCCAAACCTGGTCCTGAGAGCCTGGCCCATTGCCTTTGATCAAGCAGCCATCACTTGGTAGCCACCACTTGACTTTGTTGCCTGTCGGGCACCTTCCTGTGTTGTTTACTTTCTGTGTCATGGGCTTGGTTTGCTGGCATACAAACTGCTCAACATAATCTCTGGATATGATGTCCTTGCCTCAAATGAGGATATCTATAAATTTGGCTGACAGCATTTTTAGTTTAGAGATCAAGAATCTATGAAAAAAAAAAAAAAAGAATCTATGAAAGAGGAGGAGACAGGTAATTGTCATCACTGGGTAGCAAATGAGCACTTTTAGACAAAGCTAACAGTTCCTTTGGCACCATGTAAAGGTACTAAGAAAAGCTGGCTAGGTAGTAACGCAAGTCACTGCACCTGAGTAGTTAAAAATTTAATAGCTTGTGAAATACTCCATATTTCTTTTTTTTCCAGAAATATTAGTTTGTTAGTCCATAGCCTTTGCTTGCTTGTAACTACATATATTTTTACGAAAGAAAGAGAAAATCGTGTTTATTGATGGATGAAAACACTTAAGTCTTACAAAGCCAAGGTTAAAAGGAGGAGAACTGAAAGAGGGAAAACACTTTGAGCATCTGATAAACATAATCCTTCCTAAAAGTTTTGAGAGGTGAAGTAGCATAGTGGTTAAAAGCAAGTCTCTGGAACTAGACTCTTGAAATTTGAATCCCAGCTCTGCAGCTTGGTAGCTTAATAAACTTGTTCAATTACTCAACCTCTGCCACCTCCTTTTCTTCACCTATAAAATGGAAGTAATAATAATACCTAAATCATTGTCATAGGTTGTTGTGAAGAGTGTATCTATTCAATAGGATTGTTAGGATTAAATTGGCTGATATACATAAAGCTCTTAGAAGAGTACATGGTACAGAGTGAGTATTGATTATTTCTAATATTAATGAATTGTCATTTTTAGGTGGATAAATTTTCTGATATTCTTAGTATGTCAAATATGGTCAAGAAATACCATCTTAAAGATAAGCAAGAATATTCCCCTAACAATATCCTGGGAATTCTTATCTTCTGTTAAAATTCTATATGGCATAGTATTTTTGTTTAGGTATAAGGGACCTGCTTATTACTTGGATTGCCATATTTTCTGAAAGATTGAGTTGTTACCAGTAGTATTACCATAATTTTTGTAAGTTTAATTTTTAAGACACACTAGCACCTGTTTGAATTGGTAGATGTTCATAACATTCACACCTTTCATTGAACATGTTAATATCACCCTGTATTAGTCATCATTCTCCAAAGGGGTGTGGGTGTGGGTGTGTGTGTGTGTGTGTGTGTGTGTGTGTGTGTGTGTGGAGAGAGAGAGAGAGAGAGAGAGAGAGAGATTTATTTTTAAGGCAGTTGTTCACATGGTTGTAGAGGTTGGCAAGTGCAAGTGCAAAATCTGCAAGGTAGGCCAGCCAACCGGAGACCCAGGGAAGCATTGCAGTTTTCAGTATGGAGGCAATCTTCTGGCAGAATTCCGTCTTGCATACAGGAGGTCTGTCTTTTCCTTAAGACCTTCAACTGATTGGATGAGGCTAACCCACATTATGGAGAGCAGTTTACTTTATTCACAGTCTACTGATTTAAATGTTAATCCAATCCAAAAAAATCCCTTCACAAAACAACTGTGAAGTTTGACCAAATACTTGAGTAGCCAAATTTGATACATAAAATTAGCTATCACACTCCTAGTACCTCATATGGAAGTATATTATTGTGAAATATATATATAAGATATGTAACTTTTGATCTTATTTGAAAAATATAATTTACACATGTAAACTAATTAGAAAAAAATGTTTAATGATATAAATAAAGTGCTGAAATGTATTTAAGCCACAATAAGAATTAATAGAAGACACTTCTATTTCTATCTTACTATTTTGGCGAAACTGCCTTTTAGAAAGAGAAGATACTGCTTCTTGCTTAAATATGTAAAACACTCCATTACTGAAAAGACGTTTATTTTTTTTAGTAGTAAAATTTAATTTCAACTCCTGTAACAGAATGTTTAATGAATGAGTTCTTGTGAAATCAAAAAGAAAATGAACTAATAAACAAGGTAAACCACACTGTCAGAATAATGCTGGTAGGAAACATTCTTGGTGTTCTGTCCTGAATTGCACAGTTAGTGTGAAGTCAAAAACAAGTCTATTCCTCTTCAACACTCAGGGGAAGACAGACAGATATCAGATAAAATACTACCCCTGGGAATTTATGGTTTAAATACATACCAACTTACCTACATACCTATCTACCTACATATATACATAAAAATACTATTTTCATCTTTGTGCTTCAGTCATCAATGTTCACATTTGAGTATGGACAAGCAACGAAAAGTACATACCTAATGAATTAAAATTATATTAAAATTTTAATTAGCAATAGAAACCTTTACACAGAGAAAAATGAAGACAACCAAAATGTTGATCAAGACAGGAATGGCTAAATATGCTAGTGTATTAATAATGAGGATTATTACTGACAGAAGTTAAAAAATAGTGAGATAGACTAACACAAGATTTCTCCAAGTTATATGATGTAATGAAAGAAGCAAGTTACAAATATACGTTAACATACAATTTATATTAAATTAGCATCACATAAAGCAGTACTATAGAGCAGGGTTCAGCAACCATGGCAAACAGGCCCAATCCAATCTGCTGCCTTTTTCTTTTTCCTGGTAAAGTTATTTTGTAACATGCTATGCCTATTTATTTACACATTGTCTATGGCATTTTTCATACTGCAATGGCAAAGTCGAATAGTTGTGACAGAGACTCCATGCACTGCAAATGATGCTGCAATCAACACCCTTATGTATCTCTCAGTACATATGTATGAATCTTTCTCTGCAATAGATGTCAGGATCTAGAAGTGATCCAGCTCCATAGTATGGTTTAAATAAATATTGACTAAATGAATTATTAATCCCTAACACTGATTTATCTTAGTATGCCTTTAAAATGAGTCAAAATCTAACCAAGCATGGTGTTGGGAGAGAGAGACAGGGTATACTTCTTCCTAGGCGTTTAAACCTGCTCTATTATTATTTAATCATTTAAATCTTTACATTGGAAAAAAAACTAGAAATTATATTTTTAAAAAATCTTTATGGAAAAATAAAGGAGCATGTACATCAAAATATAACATTTTTAATACTGAGATATTATAGTGCAGTGTATTGGAACAATAATAAGCTCTAAAGCCACAGCTTTAGATTCAGATCCTGGCCTCACCATTTACTAGCTAAGTAGCATGGTCAAGTTTAATTAAACTTTCAGTTTTTCAGTTTCATCATCTGTAAAATAGGAATAATAATGGTATTCACCACCGGTTTGTCATGCGAATTAAAAGAGGTAATACATGTACTGTACTTAGAGCCTGGCCTACAGCACATGCTGAATAATACTACTGTGATAGTGATGATCTTAAGCATCAGTTGTTCTTTTAAAAATGGAAAGATAAAATTGAAAAACATTTCTGATAGCAAAAAAGTTGATAACTTATTTGTAAAATTGAATTTTAATCATTCATATGGAATATAAACAATTTCACTCTTTTAATTGATATAAAAGAAAGGAATTCTTTACGATTACCTACCAACACGAGCTATCAGAGCTATCTAAGGACATATTCTATTTTAGGAAAGAAAAAAATAAAACAATTAACATTCAAAGGAGCCAAATGATTCTCCTTTTTCTTCTAAGCTTGTCCACAAAATCAGCTGAGAATGTGACATACAGTGGTCATTACTGATTCATGGGATCTTTGCCTAAGGCTTAGAAATATTAAAAGTGAAAGGGAAATGACTTTGATCATATAGAAAAAGTGCTGTTCAACATCATAATTTTATCAATATAATACTCATTATAGAAAGAATAGTATATTTCATGAATGATTCTAAAGTTTTCAAACTTAAAATTGAGTTTGTAATTGTAAAATGAATCATTTAACACTTTCTGATTGAATTTATTCCAAGTCTTGGTTGTGACTTATATTTATGACTTGACAAATATCTCAGACAAAAACACTTGGACACAGTGTACCTACTCATAACTGTGCTTACCCTGTATTTCATCCAGAAGTTTTTACAGATGGACACAATTATACTTTGTCTCACTACTTTTGTTGCTCCTATAGTTGGACCATTTATCTTCTTCCTGCTTTATTTTTAATTTATTTTTACTTTTAACTATCACAACATTGTTAATCAACTATATCCCAATATAAAATAAAAAGTTTTTAAAGCAAAAAGTTTGCATCGACTGAGGAAATGTTAGGTTTTCTAAAATAGTTCCACATAATCTTTTTTTTTTATTTTTATTTTTACTTTTGAAAGAGATCCTTTCTTTATAGCAGCAACGCTAAGCGTCTAAACAGCCACCTGCCTGTGGTCAGTGTCCTGCCCCTTTGAAGCCCTTCAGCCTCCTTCCAGGCCCTTTGATCTCACGCCCCTTTTCTTCTCCCGCGCGGCCGGCTGCTCGTTCTAGATGTTTCTCCCGCGTCATCTCTTTTTTTTTTTTAAAGAAGATGTTGGGGTAGGAGTTTATTAATTAATTTATTTATTTTTGCTGTGTTGGGTCTTCGTTTCTGTGCATGGGCTTTCTCTAGTTGCGGCGAGCGGGAGCCACTCTTCATCGCAGTGCACGGGCCTCTCACTATCGCAGCCTCTCTTGTTGCGGAGCACAGGCTCCACACACGCAGGCTCAGTAGTTGTGGCTCATGGGCCCAGTTGCTCCGCGGCATGTGGGATCCTCCCAGACCAGGGCTCGAACCTGTGTGCCCTGCATTGGCAGGTGGATTCTCAACCACTGCACCACCAGGGAAGCCCCCACATAATCTTTATTATAGTAGGATTTATTTTCTCTATTAGAGCTGGGCTTAATATTTAAAACGTGCATTGTCAAGATTAGATTTGTATTAAAAAGTACTTATTTTGAACTGAAATGGTCATCTCATTACATTAATGTCCATGTAGTTGAGCAACAGTGTTTTGAGACATTGTGGTTCTGACTAGAGAATCTGCATCTAAACAAATCATTTAAAATTCATTTTCTCTGAATGGATGTGAACTTCTAGCACAGTGTGAGTGGGACAAACTATGTATGGGAAACATGTTTTAAAAATAGACATGAGTTTTTAAATTCCCATATTAGCATTTATAAATGAGTGTTCTATTTTAAATTGCACAAGTCTATGGGCTGTTAGAGAAGGAAGGAAGAAGAGTAAAAGTTTACATAAAAATTAATAGGGTTGGAATTTGACCTTGATTTGAAATAATCAGAATACAAAAATTGTATAGTATTAGAAAAATTAAACATTATATTGTAAAAAATTAGCCATATCCAAAGAGAGTTCCACTCTTGACCCTTGGCTCCTGGAAGGTGATTGCTAAGCCCGTGGCATGTTATGCCTAATGAGAATGTCTTTGTTTACCTGGGGTCTTTGGGCCAGGTCATTTAGTCTAACAATGTGTTTTAGAGTAATGGCTAGAGCCTGAGGTCAGCCATGTGGTTGGCCAATCAAGTTTAGGAGACCAAGCCCCAATAAAACTCTGGACTTGAAGGTTCTGGTGTACTTGACTGGTTGGCAGTAGTCCATATGTAATATCATACAGCATCTATGAGAAATTAGCATTGTCCATGACCCCAGTGGGAAAAGATAAGTGAAGCTCCACGTTTGGAACTTCCCTTTACTTGCTCCATATATCTCTTTCACTGGCTTATTTTAGTCTGTAACCTTTCACTGTAATAACCACAAGTGCAACAGCTTTCAGTGACCTCTGTGAGTCCTCTAGCAAATTCTCAAACCTGAGGGTGGTCTTGGGGACACCTGGACTTGCAGTTGGTATCAGAGTGAGGGTGGTCTTGGGGACTGTTCTCTAACTGTATAGATTTATTTTCTGATTTTCTGCCTTTTTATTACTGCTTAAAAATCTTCAGGGAGTAGTGAAGTTCAAAACATAATTTGCTTTTCTATTTCCAGTATGATACACATTGCAGATATAGATATTTATTGATAGTCTGTTATCTTGCTAAGTTCTATTTAGTATGCCTCAATATACAACAAAGCATAATGAATATTGATGGTTTTTTGTTGTGTTTCTCTTTCACAAAAGAAATGTAAAATTAGGGCTTCCCTGGTGGCGCAGTGGTTGAGAGTCCGCCTGACAATGCAGGGGACACGGGTTCGTGCCCCGGTCCTGGAAGATCCCACATGCCGTGGAGCGGCTGGGCCCGTGAGCCATGGCCGCTGAGCCCGTGCGTCCGGAGCCTGTGCTCCACAGCAGGAGAGGCCACAACAGTAAGAGGCCCACGTATTGCAAAAAAAAAGAAAAAAGAAAAAAAGAAATGTAAAATTAAAGGCTTGGTTTGAATTACCTAAATTGGACTTATAAAATTTCAGCAGTAAATAAGTATGAAGACCTTTATTTTTCATAATTGTTTTAGTTTTCTTTCTTTTTTTTCTATTTCTTTGTTTATTTTATTTTATTTTATTTTATTTATTTATTTATGGCTGTATTGGGTCTTTGTTGGTGCACACGGACTTTCTCTGGTTGCAGCAAGTGGGGGCTACTCTTCATTGCAGTGCATGGGCTTCTCATTGTGGTGGCTTCCCTTGTTGTGGAACACAGGCTCTAAGCATGTGGACTTCAGTAGTTGCAGCATGCAGGCTCAGTAGTTGTGGCTTACAGGCTCAGTAGTTGTGACACACAGGCTTAGTTGTTCCACAGCATGTGGGATCTTCCTGGACCAGAGATTGAACCCATGTCCCCTGCATTGGAAGGCGGATTCTTAACCACTGTGCCACCAGGGAAGCCCTATTTTAGTTTTCTTGATTGTTAATTTGTCAGAATATCCTTTTCTACATGTTTCTTGCAAGAACAAAATTTATTTAGCCTTCTATATTGACTGTTTTCATATTAGTGGATACTTAGACACAAAATCCCATTGTTTTCTTCCTATAGACCAGATTTTTCCTTTCATAGTCACATAACATGACTTAAAAATAAAAGTTCTTCATTGTGAAAAGGATCAACTTCATGCTTAGTAGATTTTATTCCCTCACATTAGGCTTTTGGCAACTAAAACAAACACTTCATTGATTTTACATCATTTTCTCCCAGACAAAAACACAGTGATCAAATAACAATGCAAGTAGCCTTAAAAGTTAGTTTTCTAAAAAGAATTGTCAGTAATAAAACAAGTAAATTCATTTCTTTTGAACCAGCCCATTGCTATACTCACATAGTTTACTTGATTAATTTTAAAAATTGATAATTTAAAAATTACTTTTGTGCATTAACAATTATAAAGTTTTTGATACTATGCTTCTCTGAATTTAGTATCTTAAATATAGCAGCCATTTATGTTTTAATTGTGTGTATATGTATGTGTGTGCAAGTTTCCTGTGACTGATACTACAAATTACCACAAATTTGGTGGCTTAAAAATACAGAAGTTTATTGTCTCACCAGTCTGTAGGCCAGGATCTGAAATGCTACACTCCCTCCAGAGGTTCCAGGGGAGAATCCATTCCTTGCCTCTTCCAGCTTCTCGTGGCTATAATCACTCTCTTTGCCTCCATGGGTACATTACCTTCTCTTCTTTGTGTATGTAAAATCTCCCTTTGCCTCACTCATAAAAAACACATGTGATTGCATTTAAGGCTCACCTAGAAAATCCAGGAAATTTTACCTACCTCAAGGTCCTTAAATTCATCGTATCTGTAAAGGTCCCTTTTTTCCGTATAAGGTAACATTCACAGGTTCCAAGGATTAGGACGTGCCTGGGTTTTGTTTTTTTGTTTTTTGTTTTTTTGCATTTTCAGCCTACCACAGTGTACAAGGCTACCTTATAAATTTGTATGATCTTTGGAATCCCAAATCTATGTTAAAGTAACAGTATTAACTCTGTGTCTGTTAGGTTGATAGATTTCTCTCAAGTCATCGTTCTACTTTGTGCTTATTCTATTATTATGTTTTCTATATGATCAGGAATATTTCAAGTATATATTAGGTAAGTAAAATATAAATTTTAAGACTTTTGTGGAGAATCAGAAACCTGTCAAGCGAGAGAGAGAGATCGATCTCCATTATTCAAGGAATTAAAAAAAGACTTTTCTAACATTTCCCTAAAAGTCCTAAGTAACATTTAGAAAAAATAATGGCTTTTCATCATGAGAAATGACCTGAATTTTACCAAATATTCTTTTATCTCAACGAGTTTTCTTCTCTCCATCCCTAGGTTCACTTTTTTAATATTTTAAAAATACTAAAATTAATTTTTGATACTTTACCTTTCCAAAATTAAATGATTAAATCTAACACCCCCATGGTATAATTTCAGTTTTGTGATAATGCATGATTTCAAAAGCATTAATAGGGGGCTTCCCTGGTGGCGCAGTGGTTGAGAGTCCGCCTGCCGATGCAGGGGACACAGTTTCGTGCCCCGGTCCGGGAAGATCCCACATGCCATGGAGTGGCTAGGCTCATGAGCCATGCAAAAAAAAAAAAAAAAAAAAAAAATAGAACATATACATTAATTTATTCTTGTATTCCCACCTACAGAACTACCTCTACTAGTCATATATAAAAGTTCATTTCACATAAGAGAAAGGAGGTTTATTTTCTGTCACTAAGGACTGGGTATTTCATTGTTTTGAGATAATACCTTCATGGTTGAAAAGATATGCATTCTTTCTTGTAGAACCAATGAAGTATGAGGCTAGAAGAAAAGGGTGAGAACTATGAATAAAAGTGCAATGAAAAATGAGACCAATTAAGAAAATGATTATATGGACTGTCAATTTACATCTCTGTAAGGCAGACCAAAATGCTGGCCATGTTTTATAACATGAAGATAGTCTAACCATTTATAAATCTATAATGGTAACTGTCGTGAACAGATGTGTGGGAAAAAACCTCCCTGAGTGGGCTGATTTAGTTGTTGCTATACAGTAGAATAGCCTCAGAGGGTGGCTGTGCCCCTTAGTGTTCAGCTGAAATACTAAGCAGAAAAAGGAGATTGCTGTCCCTCTTTGTCAACTGCCAAATGTATTTAAGAAATTTTATGTGACTAGTTATGAGGGAAAATGCTTACTCTGGTGGCCATTTAGAAGGACTTGCCTAGGAAAACCTAACTTAATGTCTAGATGCTTCTGTCTATCAGATCTTTTTCTTATGCAAAAATGTATCAGGCTAGAGTAGAATTGTTTAAAATAATTCAAAATTAAAGTGAAGCATTAGAAGCAATATCTCAATGAAATTACAATGGAAAAAGAAGGAACAAAGAAACAACTGGAAAAATTGGGGGGAGGAGTCACTTATATTCTTCTGCTCCTGTATTGTCCTCCAAAATCCTTGCCCTAAGAGATGAGTTTAGTAAAATTATCTACAAAGAATTTCCAGTTCGAGTATCATGAATGATTATGAGTTCTAAGAAATCTTCCCATTCCATAGCAACTATATCTCAGATCAAATACAATTTTTGGAGTCCATTTTAAAAGGTAAGAGAGAACTCAACAAATACTCCTATTATAGCAAACAATGGAAATAATTGAAAACCAACCAAATGAGAAAAGCAAATTATTCAGAGCTTGCTCTAGCAAAGGAATCTGCCTCCATTACTTGTGTTTTTGTAGAGATTCAAAGGCAAGCAGAGGAGTGGGAAAGCTTTATAAGTGGGAAAAATGGATGGCTTTAGTCATGGCCTGATTGAAGGCTGTTGGCATAGAGGAGGCTTTAGGCAAGCTAACTAGAAGTGGGGTATCCTATGTGATTGATTAGGAGTGCATATTTGTCGTTCTTTGGTTGGTCCTAATTTGGAAGCACAGACAAAAATTAGAGGAGTGTCAAGTTATTAGTCAATTCCTAGCCATTTGGGGCCAATTGTTACAGAAGTTATTGTTTACCTTCCTAGTTTGTTACTAGAAATATCAATTTGGCTTCCTGCAAGTCTAATCTGTGACATCCTGGCTTCCTGCACTGGAGGGGTTGGTTTTCTGTGTGAGTTGCTTTCCTATGCAGTTTGGTATAGGTTATGGGTCAAAGTTCTAATTTTATATATGGTCTGGCCATTATTTATACATTCAGTCTCTCAAAACAAATAAAATAAACCATGGCTAGGCCCACAGTGAACCAAGGCTGTGCTTGAAGGCCAAGAGATGGGCTTTGGTGGTCCCCTAGGCTTCAGCAACTGGGAGGTTAGGGCACAGAAGTAGGAACCTAGAGCATCAGGGCACTTGCCCAAACCAGCTGATAGCTGAAAGGATGGGGGTTGCCCTAGGGTTGGATTCCTCTTGCATTTTCTGAATTTTGGAGGAAAAAAAAGGTGAGGAAGCTGGATATTTAATTCCTTCTCTGAACCTAAACCCTCAAGGACGCTGAAATGGTCCTAGGTTGGGAATACTCTCAAACTACTAGCAGAACAGAAAAAAAATCTCTTATTCAAAGTTATTCCTGCAAGACTCCCATAAAATACAATAAGAGTGAGAAGTAAGCTCACCAAAACAAACTATCAAAAATACTACAAGGCAAACTACAACGACAAGAGTTAATAGAATCAAAAGCAACAAGTTAATCCTCCAGGTACTACAGAAATTTTGAAGATCAGATTAAAAATGTAGAATATGCAATTCTTTTAAATACAGGATTCACTGAAACATAAAGAATTGTCAAGGAACTATCAAAATAAACAGGCAGAAAAGTGACTTACTTCCTGAAATGAAAAGCATAAAGTGAATAAGAAACTCACTAGACATATTAATCCCCAGATTAAACATAGTTGAATGGAGAATTAGTGAACAGAAAGATATATGAAAAGAGGGTATTAAGAGACATGGAGGATAGAGTGAGAATGCTAGAATGCGTATCAAGAGACTCTAAAGAGAAGAACATAGAGCTAATGGATCAGTTTCTAAAAATGATGGCAAGAATGATTCCATATACACTAGAAGTATAACATGTATCATGTAAATAAGAGAAATGTATACTGTAATGATACTTTTCTTTCTTTTTTTTAAATTCACCAATTTTAATATCTTTTTAAAATTTATTTATTTAGTTTATTTTTGACTGCATTGGGTTTTCGTTGCTGCACAGGGGCTTTCTCTAGTTGCGGCGAGCAGGGGCTACTCTTCGTTTCAGTGCTCAGGTTTCTCATTGCGGTGTCTTCTCTTGTTGTGGAGCATGGGCTCTAGGTGCACGGGCTTCAGCAGTTGTGGCACATGGGCTTGGTAGTTGTGGCTCGCAGGCTCTAGAGTGCAGGCTCAGTAGTTGTGGTGCACGGGCTTAGTTGCTCCGCAGCATGTAGGATCTTCTCGGACCAGGGATCGAACCCGTGTCGCCTGCATTGGCAGGCAGATTCTTAACCACTGCACCACCAGGGAAGCCCTACTTTTCTTTCTAAAGACAAGTATTTAGTATTTAGTATTTAGACTTAAGTATTAGTATTTTATTTCTAGCACTCATGTTCATCCTTGAGTTAAGAAGACCTAGTAGACTCTAGGGGACTCTTTCTAAATACATTTATCTACTTGTGATGGAAAAATCAACAGGAACTAGCACAATAGTTTTTATTTATTTACATAATATATCTTCTACAGGGGACTATTTGTCTTAGCACGCTTGGCAGCTCCAGTGCACTCTCAAAGAGCATCCTAGGGTTTCACTGATCCACACCTAATGGTACCTGAAAAAATCTTTTCTTCCTACCTTGTCTCAGAAACCCTGAAAGTCTGCATGTTCTCCCAGCTCTAAAAGCAGTGATGTTTACCAAAATCAGCACTTTGCTTTGCTGAGGCATAGACATCTGACAGTAAAGAGGGTAACAAGACAGACAAGGGATTAATTTCCAAAATATACAAACAGCTCATATAGCTCAATATCAAAAAAACAACCCAGGAGGGGAACAGAGGGAAGTTGGAAACTTTGTTTCATGTGCAAATGAGAATGGATTAACCTTAGCCCCAGTAACTCTTTAACTTAAGCATGCATCAGAAATACCTGAGGACTTCTTAAAATTAAAGCACAGATTCTTGGGCCTCAACTTTTGACTGCCTAATTCAGTAGGTGGAGGATTGACCCCCGAATTTGTATTTTTAACAAATTCCCAGGGAACATTGATGCTGCTGGTCAAGAAACACGTGTTGAGAAACTTTGCCTTAGCCCTACCCTACAATTTAATTTTGATGTTGACTGAGAGAACGGTTGCAGCTAGACTCTCCAAGAAGTGTATACATTATGTGGTAACTAGATTCTCTCCTTGACCAAACTCTACTCAGGCACCCCTGAATTCTTTTTCAAGTAGGATTCAACTTTTGGACTTCCATGTTCCTCTCTGCCTTGTTCAGTTTTAACAAGAATCCTGCTAAGTCGGTTTAGCCAGAATTTCCCATCCTCCATATCAGATCATCCTGGGTATCTAGCTAATCAGGTTCTTATCCTCCACCATCCTGCAGGTGATGTCTGAGCACCTTGGCCTGCCTTCAGCGAGAATCCTATAATGTCAGTTTAGTTAGAATCCCCCTTCCTTTGATGTTTCCTCTTAGTAATTTTGCTTCTACTGACCCACAACCTGTCCCTGGCTATAAATTTCCACTTTTCCTTGTTGTTTCCAGGGTTGAGCCCAATCTCTCTGGCCACTGCAAGACTCCATTGTACTTATCCCTATCACTATCACAGTAGTCTTCCCTTAAAGAAATCTTCCTTACTATCTTTAACAACTGTCATTGGATGATTTTTTTTTCTTTAACAGTTTGAATATTATTATTTTTAACAGTGACCAAAGTCTGTTCTTCTCTCTATTTTTAAAGATAAATCTGTTTACTTGATCTACTCCCAAGACATATACTCTTGGAAATATGTAATTGATGGTACTCTTCATGTATATCACTTGCCAAGAAGTTAGATTTTAATCTGTGGTAAGTACCACACTTCTTAAACAGTTTTCAAAATAACAGCTTTATTCAGCTCTCTAACAGGTTTCAAAAGTTGGCTTCAACATGATTGTTTTGTTTCCTGAAGAATCACAGCTGGAAATCATGATAAAGAGAAGAAACAGAAATGTTTGCTTAGATTGCTCAGACTTTCCTTTTCTCAGAATCCAGCTTCTTGCATTTTCTATCATGACATGCTAGTTTCCTATAATAACTTATTCCCCTAGAGTACTGGTTTTCACCCAAGGCAATTTTGCCCATCAGGAGACATTTGACCGAGTGTGAAGACATTTTGCTTTTCACACTTGGGAAAGTGTCACTGGAATCTAGAGGTTAGAGGCCAAGCATGCTGCTAAACATCCTACAAGGCACAGAAAGGCCTCCCACAACAAAGAATTATCCACTTCAGTATGTTAATAGTGCCGATCTTGAGAAACCTTGCTCTAGAGAAGGGGCGGCAAACTATGGCCCATGGGCCAAATTCGGCTCCACAACCTGTTTTTGTAAGTAACTTTTCATTGGAACACAGTCGTGATCATTTGTTTACATGTTGTCTATGTCTGCTTTTGAGCAACAGTGCCAGAGTGGAGAAGTTGTGACAGAGACATATAGCTCACAAGCCTAAAATATTTATTATCTTGTCCTTTACAGAGAAAAATTTGATAACTGAAGGTGATCTCTGAACCAACATTATCATCATCATCACATCCTCACCATCACCATCAGTTGGGAACTTGTTAGAAATGTTGATTCTGGAGACCAATCCTATATTGACTGATTGGAAATTTTTGCCTATGGGACCCAACAATCTATATTTTAACAAATCCTCCAAGTGGTTCTCATATATATCCCAGATTCCGAAATATACCTACATGGCATCTGAGAGACTAACATGTTGCAGTTAATCAACTACTCTAGTAAACGGAGAATTCTGAGTTTCCAAAGCATAAGCAAGCCACAATATATCATCGTATCTGTTAAGATGAAAACTCACTAACTTTGGCTTAAATCCTTGAGAATATTCATGATGTGCTTTAGGCTTTAAGTTGCATTTTAGAGGTAGATGACCCAGCATTGGTTATCAGTGTCATCAAGGATCCAGGCTCATTTGGCCCTTCCCCCTTTTCTATCCCCAATATGATGGCTGACTCTCCATCTCAATCTGATGCCAATATGGCTGCTACAGCTTTAAGAATCATGCCTTCCTCACATGACAGCAACATCTAAAATAAGGAGAAAAGAGTTACTGGAAAGAAAGCTTTTTCTCCTATACCTCTCTTGTCATGGAACAGAAGTTCTCAGCAGATGTCCCATTATGTCTTATTGACTGAAACCAAGTTCTATGCCTACTCTTAGAGCAATAATTGACAAAATGTGATGAGAAATCCATGAATGTCTTAAATTATGATTTATCCCTTTAGACTGGGCACATTACTACCATAACAAAATCAGAGAAATGGCTACTGGGAAGCAAGCAACCAGTAGTGTCTGATACAACCATGAACACTAATAAGCTATTGAAAGTAATTTATTATTTAATTATTGCAAATGTGTTTTAGCATGCTATAGTTCTTCAGGTCACATATATGAACACAGTTTCCATTAAATTTCTTGCAGAAATAGAACCATGAGCCTGGACTATTTTATACATGTATTTTACTGCCCTTGGCTTAAGATCTTCACATTTACCTCCCTCATTTTCTTCCAAAACATGTAAATCTCCTTGTTATTTGGTTCAGAAGTCTATCTTCAGATATTTAACTTACTAAAAAAACAGGTTAGGGAAGTTAGGACATTTTGTTAAAGTCAGTATACATATTTTAATAACATGCAAACTTCAAGACTTGCTTAAATATCTCAAAGTTCTATGATAGTGTTTTCAAACATCCTTTATTCAAGAATATGAAATAGTTTCATTCTTGGGGTTGAGTGATTTTTTTTGATATTGGGCTCTCCCAATTCTTTAATAATAATTGCAGTCCTTTGATTATAAAACTTGAAAAACTGATATGTTCAAATATTCCATATTAAAAATCCTGAGATTATGTTAATTAATTTCATTTCACATTAAAACTTAGATTTTATTATTTTTCTTGAAATTACATTAATGACCAGCTGCTAAGAACCCAACTTTCATTGTTTTTGCTAACATGAAGATTGGTTTAGTAAGTGGCACAGACTTTGTTTTTTTATGACTAGTGTGGCATATTTGTGATAAAGATGACCTGCAGTGAAGATGCAATGGAGATGATTTGCAAAGAAAATGGCTCGTCTTCTCTACAGAGCTCTTAGAGACATTTCTGATTACAAATATATATATATATATATACACACATATATATATACAAACACATCTATATATACATATATATTCATTTATACATATAAATAAAACATAAATAAAACTATATATATAGTTTTTCATTTAACATATATATAGTTTTTTTTTAATTTATTAAAACCTGAAATGTTGGTGACAGAAGTTTCCATTTAAGAAAAGTAAAAATTTTAACCCATTCCTCTTTAAAAAGTGACCTTTGTAACAAAAAAAACAATGTGCTCCTTTCTCATTGCAAGATCTAATTCATAATTTAATTCCCTCAGGAATTCACTATGAGTTATAAGAGATTTTTAGTGTGTTGACACTGTGCCTTAACTATGCTGTTGTCAATTGTAGGTCATGTTTGTGAGTGTTTCTGCTCTATAAATTGATAGTCATTAGAATTCCCTGTTTAATTTTATACAAGTTGATTGAATTGTTTTACATGTTTCAAGTTTTATAAACTTGAAAAAATATAAAGTACTAATATGCCATTTGCTAATTATGAACTTGCAAGGAATCTTGAAATTACTGTTTTTAATACTCTATAGGATTTCCTATTCCCTTGTTCCCTAGTGACAAGAATTAATGAGTATGAACAACTAATCAAACGTTATCTGTGTTCAAGTATGAAGTGGAACATAGTTTCCACTGCCATAAATTTTTCTGTCCATATGGTAAAGGCATAATATTGGCACTGAAGCTTGTACCTCCATCTGGACAGAACCTAATTTTCCTGGATAAGGCAAAGCTTTCTAAATCAAACCATCTGTTTGTATGCCTTAAAAGAAGCTGTAAATAAAATAAGGCAATATGTGCATGTGAAAAGAGATCAGAGTTAGCTTGACATTTATTTAGCACAATAGGCAGATGGTTATGACCACATATTGATTATTGTCAAATGTATTATTTTTTCTGCTTTGGACCAATTCGTGTTGTCTATGACCTATAAAGAATAGTTAATGCATGTATTAATCATCAATATCCAAAGCGCATAAAGCTAGAAAGGACCCCAAATTTTTGTCAGTCCACCCAGCTACTCTTCTTGACCATTGAAGAACCTCCACTTCTTGCTTTTATCACTGCATTTTATGAAAATCTTTCAGAAAATTTTAACAGAGTATGTCTTAAACAAGAAAATATAAGCAGTGTGTATGAATGAACTGCTCTGGGAAAAGATGTGTTCAGAAAAAGTTAATACCGGCCTGTTATGAAGTAGCTTTAATATTTTGTTGTAGTAGGCAGGATTCTGAGATGGCTCTCATGACTTTGCCCCCTTGGTGTTAGTCCTGTACTTATGTTACCTTACATGGCAAAAGTGCTGTTGCTACCATAATTAAGGTTACTAACCATTTGACCTTAAAACAGGGAGATATTCTGAATGGGCCTAACCTAGTCATAAGAGCTCTTTAAAAGCAGAGTTTTCTCCAATTAATAGCAGAAGAGAAAGCCAGAGAGATGTGCTCAGGGTAGCCTGAAAGGAAGTAAATGTGCAGTTTTTGAATTGCCTTTGGATGCCATGTGGAAAGGTGGAATCTAGGAGATGAGAACTACATGGCCAACAGCTAGTAAATGAGGACCTCAGTCAACTAATTGCAGGATTTAAGTTATGTCAACATGCATATAATAGCCACAAACTTTCAAAATACTTTGTCCTTCTCCTTTTAGTATTGATGAAGTGTATGGATGCTGAATATGTGGTGTTGAATCATCTAAAAGTGGCCTGACTTCATGCAGAACACATTTTCTCTGTCTTTTATAAGACTGTTGGAAGGAAATAACTATACTCTAGAAACAGCCAATTACTCTAGAAGAATAAGGTGTGATGTCCTTAGGTACACATTTATGTATATTGTTTATTGTCACAGTGATGTGAAATAAATTAATCTTATATTCCTTTAGTTATGTGGACAATAACTGTTGTACACCATGTATTTGGGTATAAATAGCATTTCACACTCCTTAGTGCTTTCTACAAATGTAATTTTTTTCTTAGTTTATTAGTTTTTTAATATACAAAATCAGTTGCTGTGGTAAATTTTCACAAACTATGTACAATTAATCATAATCATCAATAATTAAAATAACACAAGTTCTCAGACATATACATGGACACTCACATTTGTTCTAGATTGGATCCCCCAATATATAGGGTTCTCTTGAACCCAAACATTTCTTGCCAAATTCCAGGTTGAGAGTTCACCTTTTCCAATTTCACATTTCCCCGTAGGCCTCTTCAATTCTTCTTGGAATCCTGTGGGCATTCTTTTTCCCTTAGACTAGGATTGTGGTGTCTTTAAGGACTAGAAACCCTAAGAAATTAGTTACTTCTGAAGCACCACCAGATGTTGTGGTGTGATGTGATGGACAGAAAAGAAACCCAGGAGGGGTCTTGATAATGTGGATGGACTGGGAAAAGTTTAAAAAAAGATGAGAAATAAAAGACCTGTTTCTTCTCATCTTCCTCCCCAAGTGGACACCAGAGCCAGTAATATGCATTCAAGGCTTATTTAAATGGTCCCTCTACCCAAATAAATTATATCTACCTGTTTACTATTATTAAACTGTATATAACAAGAAAGACTTCAACTTCATAGTTAAAAGATAAAGTCTTTTAAAAGGCAAACACATAGGAGAATTTTCACATTTAAATAAATGTACATCAGAATATGTAATATCATATCAGATACGTTCCACTTTTGGGAGTGGAAAAGTGCTGAAAGTCACTACAGTGTTTGAATTGGGAAAGGAAATTTAATTAAAGGTGATAAAGAAGTAAAAAAGGGTTGTTGGTGACTCAGAACAGATCTCTTCATCCTGACAAGTTTGCTAATTGCTGCATTATTTATCTCAATTTGTATGAAAAGGAAATTTGAGTACTGAGGGTATATAAAAGTCATACCTTGTAGACCTGGGTGCCTGGGTATGCAATGTATGCACCTGAGTAGCTTGGAGGAAACTACATTTCACAACTAAACCACCTTCCACTAAATGTCTGCCTTCAAACCACCTCTGGACAGCAGGTCACAGATAGGCAACTCCTACACTGTAAAGTGTTCTCAGATGATGTTGACAATGTAAAAGACCCACATTTAGTAGGAAAAGCGAGACATCATTTGGTTCCAAGAGATTCAGTGTTAAACACTGGAAGTATAACTGTTGGACATTTTGGGCAACACTCCTTGGCTAATCTTATGCTAAGTTGGGTAGGAGAGAGACTGGGGAGACATGGCATGGTGTAGAAGGAGAGAGGTGTGTAATGACTTTCCCCAGGTTTAACATATCAAGGATGTTTGATCTTTCTATGGGGACCTGAGACACTTAGAGAAGTTGGCTGGGCTAGTGCTATGTTGCGGTTTAGAGGACCCCCAACAGCAAGTTGCTCTGGAGTTAAACCCTATTTGCCACAACTGAAGAAAATGTGAAAGACTGAGCTGAAACTGGAACACCCTATGGAGATCTGTAGAAATGAGAATGCCTACAGAGCACTTGAAATAATTCACACAAGAGCCTCAAGAATGCAAGCTCACAGAGAAGGCACTGAGGATCAGCAGAGTTGTCCAGACGGTTGACAATTGAGAGAGGAATGTAAGAGCCCGCTAAAAATAGAGATATCTGTCCCTTTTCCAACCACTCCTAACACTAACACATCTCTTCTTCACTCTAACACATAAAAGGAAGTAGGATTTCAATAAAAAGGATAAAGCAGGTATCTCAGAACCAGAATCATTTGCCATCCCCTCCCCAAATGGTAAGGATATCAGCTCGACTTACAAGAGGGTGGAAAGTAGATAGAATGTAAATAGTTTGAGCTTGGAATATTAAATTGAATAGATCAAAAATGACTGGAAAAATGTATTATCTGACTAGAAATACAGAAAATAGCAATTCAACACAGTGTGATTTTAGGTAGTGGCAAGAGAAAGTAAAGAGAAAATAAAATGTTTATATCACACTGAGATGAGTCTGATTAAGGGCACAACAAAAAAACAGAAAACTATCACTTAAAACATATGTGCTGGGCTTTCCTGGTGGCGCAGTGGTTGAGAGTCCACCTGCTGATGCAGGGGACACGGGTTCGTGCCCCGGTTCGGGAAGATCCCGCATGCCGCGGAGCGGCTAGGCTCGTGAGCCATGGCCGCTGAGCCTGCACGCCCGGAGCCTGTGCTCCATCCACAACGGGAGAGGCCACAACAGTGAGAGGCCCGTGTACAGCAAAAAAAAAAAAAAAAAAAAAGTGCTAATTGCATTTGTCAAAGACTTCTAGATATAACTAGCCAAACTGTGAAATTCTCTAGTTGTCCACTAATCGATTTGTATTTATCCCACTAATGCAGTAAAATACCTGTGCCCTCTACTAATTCAGAAAGCAAATTTTAAACTTAAAAATATTTTTATACTAAAATGTTTTCTACTGAGCCCTCAACTAAATAGAACATTCAATTTCATAAATTTTCCTTTCTTCTAGCATTCTGTTTATTTGAATGAAGAAACTGAACAAATACAGAAATACAATGATTCTTATTTTCTCCAATAATTCATTTATAACAAAGGTGAAACTATTTGATTGTAATGCTTCATGAAATCGTATTAGGGAAAAAACAGAAAAATTTAATCTTAAGGTAACTTTAGTACTGAAAGCATTGCTTTATTGATTTAAAAAGAATAACTCCAAGTGCAGTAAATCAAGAGTTCATATTAAAAACCATAAATGTATAAATATTCTTTCAAAAAATCCACTAGATCTTTAATAATTTGATCTGTATTTTCTTATATGTTTACTTTTACATTTTATTTATTCTTACACACTAATTAAGAAACTCCACTTTTGTGCAAAACGTCGTAGTCCTTTTTTTTTTTTTCAGTATGCGGGCCTCTCACTGTTGTGGCCTCTCCCGTTGCGGAGCACAGGCTCCAGGCGTGCAGGCTCAGCGGCCATGGCTCACGGGCCTAGCCTCTCTGCTGCATGTGGGATCTTCCCGGACCGGGGCACGAACCCGTGTCCCCTGCATCGGCAGGCAGACTCTCAACCACTGCTCCACCAGGGAAGCCCAAACGTCCTAATCTTAAATTTTAGGTCTTAATATAGAGCCTTGGAGCACCTAATTCTAAAGTTCCCTTATGTAGTGTTAGCATATCTGCTAATCTAACAGGAAGTGATGACTTGAGTGAATGCTGAGTGCATTTGTGGTGCATGGGAGTGCAAAATGTCTTGTCTTTGTGATTTGTATTTTATCTATAATTGACAAAGTTGAGAGAACAAGCTCTCCAAAAGTAATGCACTCTGTTTTAAAATCAAAACAGTTGTCAAGTTAAAAAATCTCAGAAACACCAAACAGACAACAGATCATTAATCATAGGACAGTAGGATTTCATTTTCTTGTAGAAACAAATTGTATCTGTTCTTCTAGCTAGTCACTGAGTTTTTCATTTTATGAAATGAAGAAAAGCTATTATGTCTTATAATCAGATAAAGGTAACTATTGAGTCTTTAAAAACTGCTTTGAATACTTTGGATGGCACATCTCATATTTTCAGGATATAGAATGATGAGCTAGGGAAATGTTCATTATACTACTGATACGATAAAAGAAATGGAACCCATGACAAATATTTTGCTCTGGAAAATAATGAAGTATTTTGTGAAAAGTACATTTTGGGGGCAAGATTATAATGAAAATCAATGACACTGAAGAGGAAATACTTCCTGAAATACATGAGCTTCAATAACACTCTCATAGATTCAGAAAGTTTCCAGAATATGTAAAAATTTTAGGTCATATGCTTAAATGTAATGACATATAACATAAATATATCAATTTATTATAATTATACAAATAATATCATTTTAGCAATAACGATAATTGTGTATGTATGTATGTGTTGTTGACTATAGTATAGTGAAAAAAGGGGAGCAAAGGAGCAGGGTTTGAAGTTAATTTTTCAACTAAAATAATGATATTGGACTAGTCACATATTCAGTTTTAATGTCAAGCACTTAATCTTCAAAATAGCAATAATAATGCCGACCTTCCTATTGTGTTAAGAGAATTAAGTTAAATGGAATAATATAGACGGCAACTAACAGGGCTTGAAATACAGAAAGATACCAATAAACATATATATCAGAATCTTACTATATACATATTATAAGCAATATTAGTTTTATTTGTTGGACTCTAATTTTATTAAAGCTTTATAATTGTTAATATGTACAATGTTTCTTAAACATCTAGGCAGGAGACCTTCAAGATGGCAGAGGAATAAGACATGGAGATCACCTTCCTCCCCACAAATACATCAGAAATACATATACAAGTGGAACAACTCATACAGAACACCTACTGAACGCTGGCAGAAGACCTCAGACCTCCCAAAAGGCAAGAAACTCCCCATGTACGTGGGTAGGGCAAAAGAAAAAAGAAAAAACAGAGACAAAATAATAGGTATGGGACCTGCACCACTGGGAGGGAGCTGTGAAGGAGGAAAGGTTTCCACACACTAGGAAGGCCCTTCACTGGTGGAGACAGGGGGTGACAGAGGGGGGAAGCTTTGGAGCCACGGAGGAGAGTGCAGCAGCAGGGGTTTGGAGGGCAAAGCGGAGAGATTTCCGCACAGAGGATCGGTGCTGACCAGCACTCACCAGCCCGAGAGGCTTGTCTGCTCACCCACCGGGGCGGGGGGTGGTCTGGGAGCTGAGGGTCGGGCTTTGAAGGTCACATCCCAGGGGGAGAACTGGGGTTGGCTGTGTGAACACAGCTTGAAGGAGGCTAGTGTGCCACAGCCAGCTGCGAGGGGGTCCAGGAAAAAGTCTGGACCTGCCTAAGAGGCAAGAGACCATTGTTTCGGGGTGCGTGAGGAGAGGGGATTCAGAGCACCGCCTAAACGAGCTCCAGAGACAGGCACAAGCCATGGCTATCGGACACCAGAAACGGGCATGAAACTCTAAGGCTGCTGCTGCAGCCATGAGGAAGCCTGTGTGCAAGCACAGGTCACTCTCCACACCTCCCCTCCCGGGAGCCTGTGCAGCCCACCACTGCCAGGGTCCCGTGATCCAGGGACAACTTCCCTGGGAGAACACACGGCATGCCTCAGGCTGCTGCAACGTCACCCAGGCGTCTGCCACTGCAGGTTCGCCCCACATTACATACCCCTCCCTCCCTCACAGTCTGAGTGAGCCAGAGCCCGCAAATCAGCTGCTCCTTTAACCCCATCCTGTCTGAGCAAAGAACAGATGACCACAGGCGACCTACATGCAGAGGCGGGGCCAAATCCAAAGCTGAACCCCAGGAGCTGTGCGAACAAAGAAGAAAAAGGGAAATCTCTCCCAGCAGCCTCGGGAGCAGCAGATCAAACCTCCACAATCAACTTGGTGTACCATGCATCTGTGGAATACCTGAATAGACAACGAGTCATGCCAAAATTGAGGCAGGGGACTTTGTGGGCAAGGATACATATATTTTTCTCCTTTTTCTCTTTTTGTGAGTATATATGTGTATGTTTCTTTTTGTGCTTTTTTTTTCTGTGTAGCTTTGCTTTTACCGTTTGTCCAAGGGTTTTGTCTGTCCGTTTTATTTTTTCTTACTTTTTAATATTTTTTATTTTTAATACTTATTTTTTATTTTTTACTTTAATAACTTTATTGTATTTTTTCTTTCTTTCTTTCTTTCTTTCTTTCTTTCTTTCTTTCTTTCTTTCTTTCTTTCTTTTTCTCTCCTTTTTCATCTGGTCAGATGTCAGGCCTGAGCTTCTGAGGTGGGAGAGCAAAGTTCAGGACATTGGTCCACCAGAGACCTCCTGGCTCCATATAATATCAAGCAGCAAAAGCTCTCTAGGAGATCTCCATCTCAATGCTAAGACCCAGCTCCACTCAATGACCAGAAAGCTCCAGTGCTGGACACTCTATGCCAAACAACTAGCAGGACAGGAACACACCCCACCCATTAGCAGAGAGGCTGCCTAAAATCATAATAAGGTCACAGACACACCAAAACACACCACCAGATGCAGTCCTTCCCACCAGAAAGACAAGATCCAGCCTCATCCACCAGAACACACGCACAAGTCCCCTCCACCAAGAAGCCTACACAACCCACTGAACCAACAGCCACTAGGGGCAGACACCAAAAACAACAGGAACTATGAACCTGGAGTTTGTGAAAAGGACACCCCAAACACAGTAAGTTAAGCAAAGTGAGAAGACAGAAAAACACACAGCAGAGGAAGGAGCAAGGTAAAAACCCACCAGACCAAAAAAATGAAGAGGAAATAGGCAGTCTACCTGAAAAAGAATTCAGAGTAATGACAGTAAAGATGATCCAAAATCTGGGCAATAGAATGGTGAAAATACAAGAAACATTTAACTAGGACCTTGAAGAACTAAACAGCAAACAAACAATGATGAACAACACAATAAGTGAAATTAAAAATTCTCTAGAAGTATTCAATAGCAGAATAACTGAGGCAGAAGAACAGATAAGTGACCTGGAAGATAAAATAGTGGAAATAATCACTGCAGAACAGAATAAAGAAAAAAGATTGAAAAAAATTGAGGACAGTCTCAGAGACCTCTGGGACAACATTAAACACAACAACATTCGAATTATAGGGGGCCCAGAAGAAGAAGAGAAAAAGAAAGAGACTGAGAAAATATTTGAAGAGATTACACTTGAAAACTTCCCTAATATGGGAAAGGAAATAGTTAATCAATTCTAGGAAACACAGAGAGACCCATTCAGGATAAATCCAAGGAGAAACACACCAAGGCACATATTAATCAAACTATCAAAATTAAATACAAAGAAAAAATATTAAAAGCAGCAAGGGAAAAACAACAAATAATATACAAGGGACTCTCCATAAGGTTAACAGCTGATCTTTCAGCAGAAATTCTGCAAGCCAGAAGGGAGTGGCAGGACATATTTAAAGTGATGAAAGGGAAAAACCTACAATCAAGATTACACTACCCAGCAAGGATCTCATTAATTTTGATGGAGAAATTAAAACCTTTACAGACAAGCAAATGCTATGAGAATTCAGCACCACCAAACCAGCTTTACAACAAATGCTAAAGGAACTTCTCTAAGTGGGAAACACAAGAGAAGAAAAGGACCTACAAAGACAAACCCAAAACAATTTAAAAAGTGGTTATAGGAACACACATATCAATAACTACCTTAAACGTAAATGGATTAAATGCTCCAGCCAAAAGACATACACTGGCTGAATGGATACAAAATCAAGACCCCCATATATGCTGCCTACAAGATACCCACTTCAGACCTAGGGACTCATACAGACTGAAAGTGAGGAGATGCAAAAAGATATTCTATGCAAATGGAAATCAAAAGAAAGCTGGAGTAGCAATGCTCATATCAGATAAAGTAGACTTGAAAATAAAGAATGTTACAAGAGAAAAGGAAGGACACTACATAATGATCAAGGGATCAATCCAAGAAGAAGATATAACAATTATAAATATATATGCAGCCAACATAGGAGCACCTCAATACATAAGGCAACTGCTAACAGCTATAAAACAGGAATCAACAGTAACACAATAATAGTGGGGGGCTTTAACACCTCACTTACACCGAGGGACAGATCATCCAAAATGAAAATAAATAAGGAAACAAGCTTTAAATGACACAATAGACCAGATAGATTTAATTGATATTTATAGGACATTCCATCCAAAAACAGCAGATTACACTTTCTTCTCAAGTGCACACGGAACATTCTCCAGGATAGATCACATCTTGGGTCACAAATCAAGCCTCAGTAAATTCAAGAAAATTGAAATCGTATCAAGCATGTTTTATGACCACAACACTATGAGATTAGAAATGAATTACAGGAAAAGAACATAAAAAACACAAACACATGGAGGATAAATAATACGTTACTAAATAACCAAGAGATCACTGAAGAAATCAAAGAGGAAATCAAAAAATACCTAGAGACAAATGACAATGAAAAGACAATGACCCAAAACCTTTGCGATGTAGCAAAAGCAGTTCTGACAGGGAAGTTTATATCAATACAATCCTACCTCAGGAAACAGGAAACATCTCAAATAAACAACCTAACCTTACACCTAAAGCAATTAGAGAAAGAAGAACAAGAAAAACCCAAAGTTAACAAAAGGAAAGAAATCATAAAGATTAGAAATAAATGAAAAAGAAAGGAAGGGAACAATAGCAAAGATCAATAAAACTAAAAGCTGGTTCTTTGAGAGGATAAACAAACTTGTTAAACCTTTAGCCAGACTCATCAAGAAAAAAGGGAGAAGACTCAAGTCAATAGAATTAGAAATGAAAAAGGAAAAGTAGCAACTGACACTGCAGAAATACAAAGGATCATGAGAGATTACTACAAGCAACTATATGCCAATAAAATGGACAACCTGGAAGAAATGGACAAATTCTTAGAAAAGTACAAACTTCCAAGACAGAGCCAGGAATAAATAGAAAATATGAACAGACCAATCACAAGCACTGAAATTGAAACTGTGGTTAAAAATCTTCCAACAAACAAAAGCTCAAGACCAGACGGCGTCACAGGTGAATTCTATCAAACATTTAGAGAAGAGCTAACACCTATCCTTCTCAAACTCTTCCAAAATATAGCAGAGGGAGGAACACTCCCAAACTCATTCTACAAGGCCACCATCAATATGATACCAAAACCAGACAAAGATGTCACAAAGAAAGAAAACTACAGGCCAATATCACTGATGAACATAAATGCAAAAATCCTCAACAAAATACTATCAAACAGAATACAACAGCACATGAAAAGGAAAATAAACCATGATCAAATAGGTTTATCCCAGGAATGCAAGGATTCTTCAATATATGCAAATCAATCAGTGTGATACACCATATTAACAAACTGAAGGAGAAAAACCATATGATCATCTCAATAGATGCAGAAAAAGCTTTTGACAAAATTCAACGCACATTTATGATAAAAATCCTCCAAAAAGTAGGCACAGAGGGAACTTACCTCAACATAAGAAAGGCCATATATGACAAACCCACAGCCAGCATCTTTCTAAATGGTGAAAAATTGAAACCATTTCCACTAAGATCAGGAACAAGACAAGGTTGCCCACTCTCACCACTATTATTCAACATAGTTTTGGGAGTTTTAGCAACAGCAATCAGAGAAGAAAAAGAAATAAAAGGAATCCAAATCAGAAAAGAAGTAAAGCTGTCACTTTTTGCAGATGACATGATACTATACATAGAGAATCCTAAAGACGCTACCAGATAACTACTAGAGCTAATCAATGAATTTGGCAAAGTAGCAGGATGCAAAATTAATGCACAGAAACCTCTTGCATTCCTATACACTAATGATGAAAAATCTGAAAGAGAAATTAAGGAAACACTCCCATTTCAACAAAAAGAATAAAATACCTAGGAATAAACCTACCTAAGGAGACAAAAGACCTGTATGCAGAAAACTAGAAGACACTGGTGAAAAAATTAAATATGATACAAACATATGGAGAGATATACCATGTTCTTGGTTTGGAAAAATCAATATTGTGAAAAAGACTATACTACCCAAGGCAATCTACACATGCAGTGCAATCCCTATGAAACTACCAATGGCATTTTTCACAGAACTAGAAAAAAAATTTTACAATTTGTATGGAAACCCAAAAGATCCCAAATAGCCAAAACAATCTTGAGAAAGTAAAACAGAACTGGAGGAATCAGGCTCCCAGACTTCAGACTATACTACAAAGCTACAGTAATCAAGACAGTATGGAGCTTCCCTGGTGGCGCAGTTGTTGGGAGTCCGCCTGCCAATGCAGGGGACGCGGGATCGTGCCCCGGTCCGGGAGGATCCCGCATGCCGCGGAGCGGCTGGGCCCGTGGGCCATGGCCACTAGGCCTGTGCGTCCAAAGCCTGAGCTCTGCAGCAGAAGAGGCCATGGCATTGAGAGGCCCGCGTACCCCCCCCAAAAAAAGACAATATGGTACTGGCACAAAAACAGAAATACAGCTCAGTGGAACAGAATAGGAAGCCCAGAGATAAACCCATGCACATATGTTCACCTTATCTTTGATAAAAGATGCAAGAGTACACGATGGAGAAAAGACAGCCTTTTCAATAAACGGTGCTGGGAAAACTGGACAGCTACATATAAAAGAATGAAATTAGAACACTCCCTAACACCATACACAAAAATAAACTCCAAATGGATTAAAGACCTAAATGTAAGGCCAGACACTATAAAACCTTTAGAGGAAAACATAGAACACTCTGTGACATAAATCACAACAAGATCCTTTTTGGCCCACCTCGTGGAGAAGTGGAAATAAAAACAAAAATTTAAAAATGGGACCTAATGAAACTTAAAAGCTTTTACACAGCAAAGGAAATCATAAACAAGACGAAAAGACAACCCTCAGAGAGGGAGAAAATATTTGCAAATGAAGCAACTGACAAAGGATTAATCTCCAAAATATATAAGCAGCTCATGCAGCTCAATATCAAAAAATCAAACAGCCCAATCCCAAAATGGACAGAAGACCTTAACTGACATTTGTCCAAAGAAGATATACAGATTGCCAACAAACACATGAAAGGATGCTCAACATTACTAATCATTAGAGAAATGCAAATCAAAACTACAATGAGATATCACCTCACACCCGTCAGAATGGCCATCATCAACAGATCTACAAACAAATGCTGGAGAGGATGTGGAGAAAAGGGAACCCTCCTACACTGTTGGTGGGAATGTAAACTGGCACAACCACTATGGAGAACAGGATGGAGGTTCCTTAAAAAACTAAAAATAGAACTACCATACAACCCAGCAACCCCACTACTGGGCATATACCCTGAGAAAATCATAATTCAAAAAGAGCCATGGGGGCTTCCCTGGTGGCGCAGTGCTTGAGAGTCCGCCTGCCGATGCAGGAGACGCGGGTTCGTGCCCCGTTTCGGGAGGATCCCGCATGCCGCGGAGCGGCTGGGCCCGTGAGCCATGGCCGCTGGGCCTGCGCGTCCGGAGCCTGTGCTCCGCAAATGGGAGAGGCCACAACAGTGAGAGGCCCGCGTAACGCAAGAAAAAAAAAAAAAAGAGCCATGTACCACAGTGTTCATTGCAGCTCTATTTACAATAGCCAGGACATGGAAGAAATCTAAGTATCCATCGACAGATGAATGGATAAAGAAGATGTGGCACATATATACAATGGAATATTACTCAGCCATGAAAAGAAACAAAATTGAGTTGTTTGTAGTGAGGTGGATGGACCTAGAGACTGTCATACAGAGTGAAGTAAGTCAGAAAGAGGAAAACAAATACCGTATGCTAACACATTTATATGGAATCTAAAACAAACAAACAAAAATGGTTCTGAAGAACTTAGGGGCAAGATAGGTTTAAAGACGCAGACATAGGGAATGGATTTTAGGACATGGGGAGTGGGAAGGGTAAGTTGGGATGAAGTGAGAGAGTGGCATGGACATATATACACTACCAAATGTAAAATAGAAAGCTAGTGGGAAGCAGCTGCATAGCACAGGGAGATCAGCTCGGTGCTTTGTGACCACCTAGAGGGGTGGAATAGCGAGGGTGGGAGGGAGACTCAAGAGGGAGGAGAGATGGGGATATTTGTATATGTATAGCTGATTCACTTTGTTATAAAGCAGAAACTCACTCACTGTTGTAAAGCAATTATACTCCAATAAAGATGTTTAAAAATAAATAAAACAAATAAATAAACTAAAAAATAAAATCTTTAAAAGTAAAAAAAATAAATAAATAAACACCTAATCCCATTATTTGTGATGGTAGAACACAAGTCACTCTCAAGTCTAGTTTGTAGTTTGGGATTGAATCCCTAAATCAGACAAGAACAAAATTCCCTTGCTGTTTTGAAAAGGGCTTAAATTAGGTCCAATTTATGCAAACTCCTATATACTTCTTTCTTAATCAGTAGTGTAGCTGTAGAGAGCAACTTTGTATCCTCTACTGATTTTACAGCGTGAGGCAATCTTCCCACCTCAATGCTGGCCTAACTCATTCTAGGTTATAAAAGCATAGGGGATCATTGCTATATATGTATAATGGTGAATAACTGGCAGACCTAAGATCATTCTTTTCATGACTAAGAATGATCTTAGGTCTGCCAGTTATTCACCATTGCTTTTGTGGCTTATAGAAGTGGTATGACTCATTCCAAAGTGAAGATCTTTATACCATGCATCCTAAATCATTCCGACACAAAATAAGTTTTCCAAATTTAATTCTCTGAATATGTTTTGATCTTCTATGTAGTCAGCATTTGTGACTATAGGTGATTCAGATAAAGTACATCATGAGACCCCTGCCCTCAAGGGGCACAAAACAAAATATGACTAGTAATTAATATTTTAATCAAATGAATTAAGCAATCAATGTTCTAGTCATCAGAGAATATTTAGAAATTAATCTTGATTCCAATAACCTCAGAAAACCCTCTTGGGAGAAAGTTGATTAGAGTTGGATCTTAAAGAATGGTTGCGATTTAGATATGTGCAGAGAACTAAGAAGGTAATTTGAAGGAAGAGTCTGAGTGCAGTGAGAGACCATTCATTTTGTTGAAGGTGAATTCTGAGTTCTGTGATTAAACATTCTGGCTAATCCAGAGACTTTATGTTGGGTGGGAATGATGGTTGACTAAATTGGAGGGAAAGACTTAGATACAGGTAGAGTAGAAAATATAACTTTACATTCAATAAAAATGAATATAGGATTTTGAGATATGAAATTGATGAAAGCAATACTTACGATGTTATCCTAATGACATAGTTTTGAGTAGAAGGATACTAAAAGGATGAACTGGGGAAGTCATTGTCATAATTCAGGTGTAATGTGGTAAGAATATAAACTGGAGTAAAAAATTGAAGGTTGCATTAAAATAATTATTAGATAAAGAAAGATATATAAATTGATGAAAGAACACAACACTAATGTACAAAGAGTTTGAGTGACCTAGTTAGATTAGAGTAAAAGTGAGAATCCAGATATTACGGCTCCCAGCACTGGATATTTTCCATTAAATAAAAAACTCCTATGATGACATCATGGTGGAAGGAGAAACTCAATTCAATTGTTTTCATTAGTACTGTTACTCTCTCCTTCATTCAACCTGTTTGTTATTTTCCCTCTGAAAATATTAAGAAAAATTTATTAAATGTGCCACTGAGTCATGGAATTTTTTAGCAATTTCAAACCCTAAAATATCTTCTTCAAAGGGTGGATGTGAGTACCAATGATATATAAAGCATCTAGTACACTACCTGGCACATAACAGCCTTCCATGATACCTCCATAATGGTAGTGAATAGTATTATTGTGGAGTATTGAGATTCAATTATTTCTATCTGTAAAAATGTATTACTAAAGCCTGTGTCAGTTTCAATGAAAATATTCATTATATTTTGTTTTCTATCACTTCCTTTAACATTCTCTTGCTGTTTCTTTCTAAAACATCATTTCCCATCAATGGGTTCAGTCCCCTCTACCTAACTAACTCTTGCTTCTTCCTTAAGACTCAGGCTTCCTTCACAGAATTTTCCTGACCCCATTAACTTGAGCTAGGGTCCATTTTCCCATAATATCCTCTAATCATTCTTTTGTAACAAATACCATACTTATATGCTTTTATAAAAGATTACAAGCTCCAAATTCCATAAGGGCAAGGATTGTGTATGTCTTTTCCACCACTGGATTCCCAGTATGTATACTACCTATACCCAAAGGTACGAAATAACTATTTCTTGAATGAATAATGAGCTAAAGGAATTGCCGTTTGGCTCTTAGAATACTCTAGCTGATCTCTGGTAATCAGAGAATTCTTTCTAAGTATTCACAGGACATGTCTCCATTGTGTCCCCAGCAGGGTTAGTGGCTTTGTCTTTTGTGCCCCATAGTACCTTAATCTAGTGCATCTACATTGCTTACCACAATATTTGGTAATTCCTCATTTGTATTTTTCGTTCAGGACATCATTGGTATCTGAGAAAGCAGGCTTTTGGCTTGTAATAATAGTGGGGGCATCTGTCACACCAGCTGATTAATTATGTTACCTCTTTGAATTTGTCTCTTCCAGTATGAAATCTGGATAATGATATGCACTTCCTAGAATGTTAGCGGAGGTTAAGTAATTCGAATTAAATAAGACATATCATGTGGATATACACAGTATACATCCTGTCAAGTAGTATGTTTTTATTATATCTGTATTTCTTTCTCTTCTTGTTTCTTTCCTTCCTGTTTTTCTTCCTCACTTCCTTCCTCTTTCCATTGGCCTGAGAATCAAGAATCAAGAAATGCTGTTTAATTTATTTTGTGCCACTAGTACTTAACAGAGAAGCATAGTAGCTGCAACATAATGGTCATTTGATAAAGATTATAGGATGAAAAATCAATTAATTAATGAGGAAGTCACTGATAAGCATTATTAAATAAGTCATTTCTGCCCAGTTTTGTAGGTTAAATCTGGATGGCAATGCTCTGCTCTAAACAAAATCTGTATGGACAGTTGCCAAAAAGAGATGGAGAGCACCTCTCTGTGATCCCTAAATGCTATACACCCTCTCATCTCTGAGTCTTAAGGATATGATAAATTCAATAATCATGGAACTATAGAGAAAATATTTTCTAAAATATTTTTGGTTTCTGAAATGTTAGGGCTTTCTGAGCAAAGAAATTTGGAATATAAGTTAAAAGGACAAGTTTTGGGAGTTAAAAGTGATTAGATGGCTCTGAGAACTCCAGAAAGATTTACCTCCCCAGAGGTTTTTCTTTACATGTCAATGGGGAACAAATCCTTGAACCAGGGAAACATATTAAGGGTTATAAACCCTGAAACGTTTGTCTTATCTCCTCTCCAGGGATGTTTATTTACATTACATAGGTTAAGAATCCAGGGGCCTTCCCCTTCTCTTTCTAAAGATACTTTATTCACATTAAGGAGATAGGTTCTTTTCTCTCTCTCAGGAGGGGAGTGTGGCCTCTGGACATTCTTCCAGATTCTTAATTTCAGGGTTCCTCTTCCTTGTTGTAAGAAAACCCCCTTTGGGTAGATACAGGTCTATCCATCTGACTCACCGCATCATCCCAGAGAGTGATGAACTGGGGTGTGTTTATTGCTGTAAATAAGTAGTAATAAATCTGTCCCCAATTCTGAATTTTTTGCTTGCATGCAGGATAATATAAATAAATAATGATAATAAAAATTTTCACTTTTTTAATTTGAATTAGACTTTAGTGCATCGAAAATGTATATATGAAGGCTACAGCAAGGGAAAACACTGATACTATAGTGGCGATGGGTTTCAGGTCCTTTCTTCAAGGAAGATTTACTTATTTCTTTTTTGATGCCAACAATGAGAGCCCTGAGCCTGTAGAAAAAGAAGGAAGGGAAAGACACAGGAAGGAAGCTTGGACAAACCTGGGAAGAAGGTACTATGATCAAGAGTATCATGATCATAGGAAAACAGGTCCATGGAGTGGAAAGACGTCACGTCAGAAGAACAGGGTACAGATTGCCACGAGCAGCCGGGGGATGAGGACAGACAGTTAATCTTTCAGATTCAATTTTCTAATCTGGAATACAAGGAGCTTGGACTAGAGGGTTTGATAGTCATTTTCAAATACATGGCCTCAGTGCAGCTGCATCAGAATTACGTATAAAATAGGGCTTCCTGGTCTCTGTTATTAGATCTTGATTTTTACTGATCCTGAGATCTTTATATTTACCCAGCTCCCCCAGTGATTCTGAAGTGAAGCTAAGAGTTAGAGGCACTGCTGCTGGTAGTATGAGCATTCCAAGTTTGCATGACTCTTCAGGAAAAATAATGAACATTTCTTCCTTCTCTTCTGCAGCATTGGTTATAGTGTTTTCTTGATGCATGATACTTCTCTGAAATAAGTAAAGTTTGTCTCCCCAGTACCTCTATTAATTATGGTTCCTAGTTCAATCACTGACATAGTTTATGTAGGTGGAGCAGGTCAGCAAAAAGATTATTTGATGAAAAGTCCTCACAGCCCTCTCTACAAGGGTGGATGATGGACAGCAGACCCAGAGTTCTGGGAGAATTCCTGCATCAGGCATCATTATTTCTGCTTAAATCCTCTAAGGAAAAAGTGCTTTTTTCCCTTTGGTCTACCACTGATCTCTTTTTCAAATCCTGTACCTTAAAAGAAAAATGAGAAGATATAATGTAACAGAAGCTTTCTAAGGATATATCAAAGTATGCCAGTAAAAGAAACGTGTTGGAATACTCAGAAGCTAAAATAAAATCCAGGAGAGTCTGAAAAGTAAGCAGCTGCTTATAGACCAGGGGCTGGAAAAATATGACCCTTGAGCCAAATCTGGGTCACTGCCTATTTTTATAGCTTTATTAGAACACATCCACACCACTGTGTTTGCATAGTGTCTATGGATGCTTTCATATCACAACAGCAGAACTGAGTAGTTGCAATATAGCAGTAGTAACCATGTGTCCTGCAAAGCCTGAAGTATGTACTATCTGACCCTTTACAAAAAAAGTTTGCCAACCCCTGCTATAGACTTTCTTTTGCCTCTAACACATTTTTATTTCACAGGAAGTCTGTGGGTAACACATATCCATAGATGCTATCAGAACTGTTTGTCCATTATTAACCTAGTAGCAGAGGGGCACTGAAGTACAGATGAGAAAGGATGTCATTGATAAAAATGCCTGGATTAGAAATAATAATCATGGTCTAAATGTAATATTAAATGAACAAAATCAGAGGGAGAAAAGCAGCAGTGAAAGCTGAGCATTCCTAAACATTTGCAACTATCAAAAATTATTCCTAAAAGGCAATTATTTGTAACTTCTTTACAAGAATCAGAAGTATTCAGATATCTGCTGGGTGATGGTCTCAGAAAATAAACAAGGAGACAAACCACCTGGGAAGCTACTACATTGTTTATAACATAATGCCAAGTGATCAGGAAAGCAACACAGTATCCTAAATCAATAGTAAATGTGTGGATCGGAAACAAGATGGCCGAGTAGAAGGACATGCTCTCACTCCCTCTTGTGAGAACACCAGAATCACAACTAGCTGCTGGACAGTCATCAACAGCAAGACACTGGAACTCACCAAAAAAGATACCCCACATCCAAAGACAAAGGAAAAGCCACAAGGAGACAGTAGGAGGGGTGCAACCACAGTGAAATCAAATCCCATAACTGCTGGGTGGGTGACTCACAGACTGGAGAACACTTATACCACAGAAGTCCACCCACTGGAGTGAAGGTTCTGAGCCCCACATCAGGCTTCCCAACTAGGGGGTCGGGCAACGGGAGGAGGAATTCCTAGAGAATCAGACTTTGAAGGCTAGTGGGATTTGACTGCAAAACTTCGACAGAACTGGGGGAAACAGCGACTCCACCCTTGGAGAGCACACACAAAGTAGTGTGCACATCGGGACCCAGGGGAAGGAGCAGTGACCCCAGGGGAGACTGAACCAGACCTACCTGCTAGTGTTGGAGGGTCCCCTGCAGAGGTGGGGATTGAGTGTGGCTCACTGTGGGGACAAGGACACTAGCAGCAGAAGTTCTGGGAAGTACTCCTTGGCATGAGCCCTCCTGGAGTCTGGCATTACTCCCACCAAAGAGCCCAGGTAGGCTCCAGTGTTGGGTTGCCTCAGGCCAAACAACCAACAAGGAGGGTACCCAGCCCCACCCATCAGCAGTCAAACGAATTAAAACTTTACTGAATTCTGCCCACCACAGCAACAGTCAGCTCTACCCACCACCAGTCCCTCCCATCAGGAAACTTGCACAACCCTCTTACATAGCCTCATCCACCAGAGGGCAGAGAGCAGAAGCAAGAGCTACAGTCCTGCAGCCTGTGGAACAAAAACCACATTCACAGAAAGATAGACAAGATGAAAAGGCAGAGGGCTATGTACCAGATGAAGGAACAAGATAAAACCCCAGAAAAGCAACTAAATGAAGTGGAGATAGGCAAGCTTCCAGAAAAAGAATTCAGAAAAATGATAGTGAAGATGATCCAGGACCTCAGAAAAAGAATGGAGGCAAAGATCGAGAAGGTGCAAGAAATGTTTAACAAAGACTTAGAAGAATTAAAGAACAAAGAACCAGAGATGCACAATACAATAACTGAAATGGAAACTACACGAGAAGGAACGAATAGCAGAATAACTGAGGCAGAAGAACAGATAAGTGACCTGGAAGACAGAATGGTGGAATTCACTGCTGCTGAACAGAATAAAGAAAAAAGAATGAAAAGAAATGAAGACAGCCTAAGAGGGACAACATTAACCACAATGTAACCTCTGAGACAACATTAAAAACAGCAACATTCCCATTACAGGGGTCCCAGAAGGAGCAGAGAGAGAGAAAGGACGAGAGAAAATATTTGAAGAGAGTATAATCAGAAACTTCCCTAACATGTGAAAGGAAATAGCCACCCAAGTCCAGGAAGCACAGAGAATCCCATACAGGATAAACCCAAGGAGAAACACGCTGAGACACATAGTAATCAAACTGGCAAAAATTAAAGACAAAGAAACATTATTGAAAGCAGCAAGGGAAAAACACCAAATAACATACAAGGGAACTCCCATAAGGTTAACAGCTGATTTCTCAACAGAAACTCTACAAGCCAGAAGGGAGTGGCATAATATACTTAAAGTGATGAAAAGGAAGAACCTACAACCAAGATTACTCTACCTGGCAAGGATCTCATTTAGATTCGATGGAGGAATCAAAAGCTTTACAGACAACCAAAAGCTAAGAGAATTCAGCACCACCAAACCAGTTCTACAACAAATGCTAAATGAACTTCTCTAAGTGGGAAACACAAGAGAAGAAAAGGACCTACAAAGACAAACCCAAAACAATTAAGAAAATGGTCATAGGAACATACATATCGCTAATTACCTTAAATTATCAATAAGGTAATTTAATGGATTTAATGGATTAATGGATTATTAAATTGAATGGATTATTAAATTGAATGGATTAAATGCTCCAACCAAAAGACACAGGCTTGTTGAATGGATACAAAAACAAAACCCATATATATGCTGTCTAAAAGAGACCCACTTCAGACCTAGGGACTCATACAGACTGAAAGTGAGGGGATGAAAAAAGATATTCTATGCAAATGGAAATCAAAAGAAAGCTGAAGTAGCAATGCTTATATCAGATAAAGTAGACTTTAAAATAAAGAATGTTACAAGAGAAAAGGAAGGACACTACATAGTGATCAAGGGATCAATCCAAGAAGAAGATATAACAATTATAAATATATATGCAGCCAACATAGGAGCACCTCAATACATAAGGCAACTGCTAACAGCTATAAAACAGGAAATCGACAGTAACACAATAATAGTGGGGAGCTTTAACACCTCACTTACACCAATGGACAGATCATCCAAAATGAAAGTAAATAAGGAAACAGAAGCTTTAACTGACACCACAGACCAGATAGATTTAATTGATATTTATAGGACATTCCATCCAAGAACAGCAGGTTACAGTTTCTTCTCAAGTGCGCACACAACATTCTCCAGGATAGATCACATCTTGGGTCACAAATCAAGCCTCAGTAAATTCAAGAAAATTGAAATCGTATCAAGCATGTTTTATGACCACAACACTATGAGATTAGAAATGAATTACAGGGAAAAATACATAAAAAACACAAACACATGGAGGCTAAACAATACATTACTAAATGACCGAGTAATCATTGAAGAAATCAAAGAGGAAATCAAAAAATACCTAGAGACAAATGACAATGAAAACATGATGATCCAAAATCTATGGGATGCAGCAAAAGAAGTTCTAAGAGGGAAGTTTATAGCTATACAAGCCTACCTCAAGAAACAAGAAAAATCTCAAATAAACAATCTGACCTTACACCTAAAGGAACTAGAGAAAGAAGAACAAGCAAAACCCAAAGTTAGCAGAACAAAAGAAATCATCAAGATTAGAACAGAAATAAATGAAATAGAAACAAAGAAAACAATAACAAAGATCAATAAAACCAAAAGCTGGTTCTCTGAGAAGATAAACAAAATTGATAAACCATTAGCCAGACTTATTAAGAAAAAGAGGGAGAGGACTCAAATCAATAAAATTACAAAGGAAAAGGAGAAGACAGACACTGCAGACATACAAAGCATCCTAAGAGACTACTACAAGCAACTCTATGCCAATAAAATGGACAACGTGGAAGAAACGGACAAATTTTTAGAAAGGTATAACCTTCCAAGACTGAACCAGGAAGGAAAAGAAAACGTGAACAGACCAATCACAATTTCAATGAAATTGAAACTGTGATTAAAAATCTTCCAACAAACAAGTCCAGGACCAGATGGCTTCACAGGTAAATTCTATCAAACATTTAGAGAAGAGCTAACACCCATCCTTCTCAAACTCTTCCAAATCATTGCAGAGGAAGGAACACTCCCAAACTTATTCTGTGAGGCCACCATCACCCTGATAGTAAAACCGGACAAAGATACTACAAAAACAGAAAATTACAGACCAGTATCACTGATGAATATAGATGCAAAAATCCTCAACAGAATACTAGCAAACAGAATCCAACAACACATTAAGGGGGGAAAGCGACGGGGGCGTGGGGGTGGTGGTGTGATGAATTGGGCAATTGGGATTGACATGTATACACTGATGTTTATAAAATTGATGACTAATAAGAATCTGCTGTATAAAAAAAAATTAAATTTAAAAATTAAAAAAAATAATAGCAAATGTGTGTTTCTGTTGTAGTTTTTTCATTACCCAGTAGATAGAGATGATGATTTATTTGGTAAAGTCAGCATCATCCTACATATTTTCTGATCAAATTTGCTATTGATATATATATATATATATATATATATATATGCACACATTTGCGGTATGCGGGCCTCTCACTGTTGTGGCCTCTCCCTTTGCGGAGCACAGGCTCCGGACGCACAGGCTCAGCGGCCATGGCTCATGGGCCCAGCCGCTCCATGGCATGTGGGATCTTCCCAGACTGGGGCACGAACCCGTGTCCCCTGCATCGGCAGGCGGACTCTCAACCACTGCACCACCAGGGAAGCCCGCTATTGATATTTTGAGAGCTCTTTTGAGAGGTCTTGTCAACATTTTTTAAACATTTTTATTAATCTGTACATTTCAAAATATATTTGTACAATTCCTGGAAATGCTGAGTTTCACTCTTCTTCAGTTTCAAGAACACATAAAGTATCTCTCCCTAATGCTGGTTCCCAGTAATCCCCAGCCACACTGAGCCTTTAAAATCCATCCTACTTCATTCATTTTTCATCATACCAGGACAAAAGAGGGACACAAAATGTCCCACCTGCTTTGATATTGTAGATTAATATATAAAATGTGCTGATGTAATCAGATTAAAGTTACATTAACCACTGTATGAGAGAGCATTTTCCCCACGTGCTGTGCTGTGTACTTCAACTTGAAGGTTCTGGCTTTATCCTTGGTAGGTGCATAGTTCTGCTCAGGAAAGTGAGCACAAACAAAAAACATTGGATAAAGGGAAGCAATAAGAAACAAAATTGACTAAACCAAAATAGTAGGCAAATTATGATATTTAAATTAATTAATGAAAATGAAATTATGGAATACATTTTCCTTTAAAAACTGAACAAACTTATTCAGTCTCAAAAAGACCCCAGCTTATCCTTTCACAGAGCCTGTGGGCCCAGTTGTGTTTAGCCCTGCAACTTCTGTTTACCCCAGCCTGGGTGCCTTGCTCCCAGGCAGCTGCTACCAATTAGTAGTTTCAAACTCCAAGACCCAGGCAAGGTACATGGGATTGGCCTCTCTCTCCCTTATCAGAATTTACTGAAAAGTCTTTAGATGAACCAAAGCAGTATTCCAGTTTTTATTACTGTTTTGTGAGGGGGTTTTGTCACTGGCTTCTGACGAGCCCTTTTCTTCTGTATGCTTCTTGGCTTTTATGTGATGTCTTACCCTTTTGAGCCCCCATTGTGTGCCTTGCTTTCTGCTTTAGTGATTGGTAATGCTGAACATCACATAATTTATGACCTACCTCTTGTCTGACCTTCTCTGTCAGTGATTCCCTTGCAGAAAAATAAACAAGCTCCAATACGGCTGTAAAAAATATTCTCATTCTCTTATCATCATTATTCATTATCATTTATTATCCATTATTCATATCTGTTATGTCTATGTGTACCACCCGAGCCCTTGAGCAGCTACATTGCCTAGTTCTTAAGGACTAGAAGGTAGGAGTAAAAGCAGCTGGCCTGTGGTCCTTTCAGTTCTTGGTTAGGGAGACCAAGAAAGAAAAGATGACCTGAGATAATCTTCTTGTCAACTCAATAACCAAGTCAATAAACTAATGATATTTCCCAGGAAGAAGAGACCTAATGTACCTAGAAATATTTCCCTTGTTAAGAATTACCTTTAGTATATAGAACCCAAATATGTGAGGTATGTCTCCCTGGAGAAAGTCATGTACTTGTTAATTTTAATGTTTTCTATTGCATGAGGTGCTTTTAGGAATCTCACTTCAAGACATCTTACTGGATCAAAGGGCTATGTTCAATGAGGGGAAAATCTAGGGAGATACTTTTGACATCTCTATGCTTCATCTGAACCTTTACTTGACTATAGCCTTGATATTATTTAGTAGAGCTTGATACTGGGCATAATCTCTAATTTGTTTTATTTGATAATTTGACTCTGTATGTTAGCTCAGAGTTTGGGTCCTTGTGTGAAGCTGCATGGATTTGAATCCCTGTTCTCTCAGTTATTACCTGTGTGAGTTTGGGCACATTATCTAATCCTAATCCTCCAGTCATTTAATTTCCCTACCCTTAAAATGGTGGTTATAAGTAATTTCTATTTTGAATTAATTTATATAAACCTTAAATCGTCGTTGAGTCATAGCATTATCATTAAGGCTCAATTCCAGAAGTTTGCCTAGTACTTTTTTTTTTTCCGGTATGCGGGCCTCTCACTGCTGTGGCCTCTCCCGCTGCGGAGCACAGGCTCCGGACGCGCAGGCCCAGAGGCCATGGCTCACGGGCCCAGCCACTCCGCGGCACGTGGGATCCTCTTGGACCGGGGCACGAGCCCATGTCTCCTGAATCGGCAGGCGGACTCTCGACCACTGCGCCACCAGGGAAGCCCCATGCCTAGTACTTTTTAATACATACATTTAATTCATACATTATGTGCCAAATACTGTCTTAAACACTTTATAAGAATTATTTCTCCTCACAGCTTTCTGAAGTAGAGAGCAGTATCTATACAAATATTGAAAAAGAGGCTGAGACTGGAGTTTTTCCTTTGTATTGACAAGGCATATATTTAATCTGAAATAAAATAGAATTGCATATAATTTCCCTCTTCCAGCATCTGATTATTCAAAATAGTGTCTTCAGCATCTGTTTCTCCTGAGCTCCACCAAAGACCTACTGTATCAAAATATGCATTTTTAACATGATGTCCATGTAATATTTCAATGTGTATATTTTAAATACTAGAGAAACCACTGAAAATATTTTAAAAGAGGAATTAATAATGATCCCATGGTGGAAAATAAAATCATAAAAATATTGAATTAATACAAAAGCAAGGAGAAAAAGAAGAAAAATGAACACAGAACATATGAAACAAATAAGAAATAACTAGCAATAAAACTAATAATACTGAATAAAAGACAGAAATCATCATACTGGATAAAAAAGCAAGACCCAACTATATGCTATCTATAAATAATCATTTTAAATATGAAGACAGAAACAGGTTAATGTAAATGAATGGAATAAAAAATACCATGCAATCGTCAATCAAAAGAGATTTGGAGGGTCTCACAGGCCAGCTCTTCAGAACAAGAAATATTACCAGATATTTTTTAAAAGGAACATTATAATGATAATGGTGTATGAAGACATATGTCTTCACTATGCAGACATAACAATCCTGCAATATTTATGCACCTAATGGATAACTTGAAAATACACAAAGGGAAAACTGATGACACTGAAATAAGTACAATGATCTGTAAAAATAGTTGGAAACATTAATGCTCCTCTCTCAGTAAACAACAAAAAATTAGTCATAAAATTAGAAATATTGTGTACCAAGCAAAACTAGCAATATTATGGACAGTTTTGTGAAACCCCTTCCCAAATCAGAAAATATATATTCTTTAACTGTGCAAAGCATTCACCAAAATAGACTATATTCTGTCCACTAAAGTGCACATCAGCAAATTTAAAACTTGAATTCATGCAAAGTACCTGCTCTGACAAGAAAAAGATTAAACTAGTAATTAGTACAGTAATTAATAATAGAATATCTGTCACTAAATAAAATATGTCTGCAAAATCTCCAAATATCTAACAAGTACAGTACACTTCTATATAACCTGTGTGCCAGAAATGTCATAAAAGAAATTATAAAATAGTTTGAATTGGATGAAAATGAAACTATAACATATCAAAATTTGTGGCCACAGTTCATCAGTGCTTAGATGGAAATTTATGATGTGAAATATATTAGAAAAAAAAGAAATGACTAAAATCAAAGCTCAAGGTTTCTATCATAAAAATTGAAATATTAGAGAAATTCAACTCAAAGTAAACAAAAGGAAAGAAATAATGAAGAGAACACATAAAAAATGAAATTGAAAACAAAATAACAATAGAGAAAATCAATGAAAGCAAATCTTGTTTTTTGAAAGGATTAATAAAACTGATAAACCTCTGGTCAGACTAATCAAGATAAAAAGAGAATAAACACAGGTTACCAATATCAAGATTTGAAAAGTGGACATCACTACAGATCCTACGTACATTAATGGAATAAGAGAATATTATGAATTTTATTCTAATAAAATTGGCAATGGAAATAAGCAAATGCCTTGAAAAATACAAATTATAAAACTCACTTAAGAAATAATCTTAAAAATCATGTACAGGCCTACCTTGGAGATATTCATTCAGTTCCAGACCACCACAATAAAGCAAATATAGCAATAAAATGAGTCACAGGAATTTTTGGTTTCCCACTGCATATAAAAGTTACAGTCATACCATACTGTAGCCTAGTAAGTGTGCAATAGCACTGTATCTTAAAATACCTTTATTAAGAAATACTTTATTGCTAAAAAATGCTAACCATCATCTGAGTCTTCAGCAAGTCATAATCTTTTTGCAATAGTAACATGAAAGATCACTGATCATAGATCAGCAAACCAAATGTAATTATGGTGAAAAAGTTTGAAATATTCGAGAATTACCAAAATGTGACACAGAGACACAAAGTAAGAAAATGCTGTTGGAAAAATTGCACTGATAGACTTGCTCAACACAGGGTTGTCACAGACCTTCAATTTGTAAAACACAGTATCTGTGAAGCACAGTAAGGCCAAGCAATTATTTATGTAGTATGACTTGCTCCCTTTAAAGCTGATTATCCAAGCTTTTTCTTGCCCACACAAGGTAGACTATTTTCCTTCATACAATATAATATTTTTCATTTATTTTTCCATATTTTTCTTAAAGCAACATTTAATTTAATAAAAGAAATAGGAACTTTTTTGCCTTTAACTGTTCAGACTGAGAAAGCAGTAATATACACATTTATATAGAGCATTTAATTCCAAGTGCTTTAAGTGCTTTGTTTATAAGGTTTTTTTTCAGGACATTTCTGTTACTTCTCATAATTTTTTTTCTTTTGGCATTCTCTATAAATTCACAATTATTTCTAAAACTTCAAATTCAAGTGCACCTTTTTTTGACCTCTATCTACCCCTTTGCTCTCTTACCTTGATCCTCTCTTCCTTCAGGAACAATGGGTTGGTTGTCATTCGTTATGTACCTCTGGCTATTTCTTCCTTCTGTGTCCTTGCACATGGCTGTGAAATGGCTTTACATGCCCTCTGCACCTGACTGGCTTCCAGTCAGCCTAGTCAGACTGAGCTCAAGTGTCACCACTGTAAGAAGCCTTCCCTGATCCCAGACTTAGATGAACCCCACCACCATAATGCACCCACTTTTGCTCCCACGGTAAGAATACTTAGTAATGTGAGCAACACATGTCTTCCACCAGACTGTGAGCTCCTTGAGGGTAAGGGCTATGGATTAATTATATATGTAGTCCCAAAGCTGAGACCTCATTACACTCAGTAATAATTTAAGAAATCAAATAGATAACTGGGTAGCTGCATGGCCGGATGAATTGATGAATAAATGCACAAACAACCTTGTGTTGGTTGATTATACTTCACCCATCATCTTAGTAGAGTGGTACAAAGAGCTGTTTTAAGTAGTTTCGTTATTGTTTTCATTTTCTGAAAATCTGCAGTGTATAATTTAAAGTAACTCTTTTGATTCAGCTTACAAATTGTAGGGA
>NW_006778701.1:236619-251977 GCF_000442215.2 Lipotes vexillifer | reverse complement strand
TAGGGAAAAGCCACTATAGTTCATTCATGTGAGAATCATCAGTTTTTCTGACATTGCACATCACTTGGATAAATCTGAACTCATTTTCAGCTCCCAGATGTATTATGCTAACAGATAGTATTTCCTGCCACAGATCATGATTGCTATAGAGAAAGACCAGCAGTTTTGATGAATAGAATCTGTTGGTTGAAGCTATATGCTTAATGTTTATAGGTGTATGTTTAGGTCCAATTGGTAGGCAGAGAAGATACGTTTGTGTTTTAATATCATTACATTGAATGATTCTCAGAGTTCCACATTTGTTTGAAAATAACTAATACTTTTGAATTTCTTCCAGGCATTGTACATATTTAGGATGCTATTTTATTTTTCTTTAAGGAAAACAGTGTGAATATATATCATCCTTCTTTCTGAAGCAAACAAACAGAAAATCTGTCTTAGTTCACCCCGTGCATGGACTTACTACAGTTTCCAACAATAAAATATATGTTGGTTATTGTTTTGAAACAATAGCAGCCTCATTAGTTTTATTACACAGCTTGAAATGCTTTCATGCCAAATTTAAAATGTAGGTTATTCAAAGGATTAAGGTTGCTAGTTCAGCTTGAAGAAATTTCAAGCTCACGCATATGAAGAATTTAATTTCCTTATCATTCTACTGCAAACCATTTTTCATAATGGTTCTAATTATATATGCTATCCTTTTGAAAGCACTTACAGTTAAATTCATAAAAACATATACTTTGTGTGTCCACTAGATAATGGAACTTTTAAGATAGTCATTGTCTGTGACTGATAAAGTACTTGAAAGTTTCAGTGCCATGGATCAGTATTTTCCCAAAATGTGTTTCACAGAGCACTAATTTACTTGGCTATTAATGTGTGATATTTAACTAATTCAATGATCAAGTAAATTTGGGAAACACTGAATTACACTATTATGTGAGTTTAATTAATGCAGATGTTCTCAAAGTCTGTTATGTACAATAACTAAGAGCATCAATGAGAGTGAAAATATTTGACACTCCTCAGTCCCCAATTTACTTAACTTCTCAGCCCTATTCAACATTATCAGACTCCTTTTTATTTTCACAATTCAAGTTTTTATTTGATTGTGAAGAAGCAATGCATTTACAAACATCAAAATAATCAAGTATAAAGTGAAAATCTTCCTTCAACCAACTCCATATCCTATCTGTTCTCTCTGCCCAGATATTCAGTGGCAGTAGTGTCTAGTTTATCCTTCCACAATTTCTGTATGCATAGACTAGTATTTACATACATTGTTTGTCCTATTTTATACATATTAGCATAGCAATACACAGATTAGAATGTGTAAACACCTTGCCCTTTTACTTAATAGAATATCCTTGAGGTCTTTCCAAATCAATACATAAATAGCTTTCTTGTTTTTTTGTTTTGTTATGTTTTGTTTGTACAGCTTGATAAGATTCTGTTCTATGGATATAACATAATTGATGTAATCTATTTCTAGAGTTGGATATTAAGCTGTTTCCTAAATATCACTACTACAGACAACACATTACTTTGCAGCTGTGCTGATATATCTGAGTGATGACTTCACCAAAATGAAGTCACCTAGTAAAAAAGTACTGCAGTTATAATTTTGATAGATATTGCCAAATTGCCACCTATTGGTTACATCAAACACATGACAATAGTAACACGGTCTAACCAGCAGAAGGTGGTGCCAGTTTTTTTGTTTTTATCCAATCTGATAGGAAATACTACCTCAGTGTTATTTTAATATATATTTTTCTTAATCTGAGCATAGTTGAGTATTTTATCTTTACACTGGTTTAAGAGTCTCTTGTATTCCCTGATCTTTTTATATGCTTTGCCCATTCTTATATTAGATTAATGTTGATCTTTTTCTTATAAATTGATGAACACATTTTTTTTAACATCTTTATTGGAGTATAATTGCTTTACAATGATGTGTTAGTTTCTGCTTTATAACAAAGTGAATCAGCTATACATATACATATATCACCATATCTCCTCCCTCTTGAGTCTCCCTCCCACCCTCCCTATCCCACCTCTCTACATGGTCACAAAATAGGGAGATTTGTAACTCATATCATAGAGAAATATATACATATATATATAGAAAGAGACAGAGAGTTTTAAATTTATCCCAAGTTATTTAATATATTCAGATTATTTAAAAAGTAGGGTTTTCCTCTATAATTGTCTTCCCATTTTCTCATTTCTTATGGTTTATGGTAGTTTCTCTTTTAGAATTTTATATGGTAACTAATATAATTAATACAGTTATAATTTTGGTCATAATTATCGTATAATTATTGTATAATTGCATTATAATGATAGTAACTAAATTTAATTAATTATATCTTTATTATAAGATAATTATATTAGTTATAGTAATATATCTTATTAGTATTATATTAATATGTAATTTATATATATAATATTATTAGTATAATTAGTATATTAGTATACTAGCTCTTCAACTTCTTTATAGGATCATCTTTCCTTACCTAGACAGTAACTGTTAGAGTTCTTCTGGGTTTGTTTTTGAGCCTCTTTCTCTCTTCAATACATATTTCTCTCCCTGGGCATTAACATCTTTTGGATTTAAATGAGGGAGCACCAACAAGTTTATAACTTCAAGTCAGTATTCTCATGAATTTTTCAGACATGTAGAGGATGTTTCAATATAACCAAAACTGATCTCAAAATTTCCATGCATAATTATGGTGGACAGACTCTAGGGTGGCCCCCTGATCTCTGCTTTCTTGTTTTCATGCCCTTCTGTGATTTTCTCCCCTTTGGTGTGTTTGACACTTTGTTCTAACCAACATAATGCAAGAAAAGTGACAGAATGTATATGATCATTTATGTGTGTTTAGGTTATATAAGATGCAGCATCCATTTTGTGAGGAAACTGTCTTTCCTTGCTGCCTTTCAGGAAGCAAGCAGCAATTTTGGAAAGGGCCACACGGTAAGGAACTGAGCTTGACCTTCAACTGACAGTCAGTAAGAAATCGTGGCCCTCAGTCTTACAAATCAATAGAAACAATGCTTGCCAACAACCACCGAGCTTGGAAACAGGTGGTTTCACAGTTGACCATGAATAATGCTGCAGCCGCAGCTAACTCTTTGTTTGGAACTTTGTGAGACCTTAAAATAGAAGACCCAGTTACACTGTTACCAGATTATTGACACACAAAACTAATAATAAAAAATGTGAGATGACAAATATGTCTTGTTTTAGGTACAAAGTTTATATGATAGATAAATTATGCAATAGGTGCAGCAATAGATGACCATTATATCATGTATTTGTCCAGATCTCCTATTTCAATGAACATGCCCTTTCCTAACAATTATGCGAACCAGAGACCTAACGTTCATCCTTGTGATTCTCTTCTTGCTTCTCTCTGTATTTAATCTATCCTCTAAGTATCTCATATATCTATTTCATCTCTATCACTAATAGCCTGGGTCAACCTCAGAACATTTGTGATCTTGATCTCAATCTTCAAACTGGTCTATTCAAGACAGCTCTAGTTTAGCTCCAATCTTTTATTTTCACCCAGGATATTCTTGACACAAGTATGGTCATTTCATGCCTCTTTCAAATATTTGTTGAATAGCTCTCTTTCTTTACTAAGAACAAAATCTTTAATTGCTTAAAGGCTTTGTGAAAGCCTGATCTTCATCACTCCTACAGTCTGGGGTGCTTTCTTTCCCTCTGCTATCTGGGTCTGCTTTAAATTTGTCTTACAGTGTCATTCTGCCTTCTGCCACTGTGCATTTGCTCATAATTTCCATTCACTAGATATAGCTTCCCTCCTGCTTTTCCTACTTAAATACTACGCAAACATTTAATCTCATTTAAATTGTCACTTCCTCACGAAAGCCTTGGTTGAATGCCCAGTCTAATAGGAACCTCAGAATATCAAGTACATTTTCTCTGTATGATATTTTACGACTGCTATTTTAAGCACCTATTTGCATGATTATTAATGCTGTCTCCTTGATAAAACATATTAACTGACTCCTCAAGGCAGTCTTAGTTCACACTATAAAACTATTATATAAATGTACATTGAATAAATGAAGTGTGCAACTTCCCAAATGAATTTAATCATGAAACTTTCATTTTCAAATGAAATAGCTTGCAAGACCAGAGTTCTGACAAATATATTTTGAGAAATATTGCGTAGAGTAATAAAGCTGAAAGGAAACTTTGAAGCTGAGTTCAATCCCTTCATTGAGCAGAAAATAGACCCTGATACTCAAAGTGAAGTATCTTGGCCTAATTCATGAAGACATAGATATTGACCTGTTCTAGGCTGAAACTAGAATAGGGGCTCTTAATCTAGCTTTATTTCCGTGATGTTATGAAGTTAAAAATAAACTTCTGTAACTTTTTGTCTGTGTTTTTTAAATGTTAGGCTTCTTCACACATAATGTAACTGTCTGTTTTATGAATTAAGGAGAAAGTAGGTGAAGCCTCTGTGATTGTAATTTGTTTTTAATTTAAGATAGTTGAAGAGGTAGATACATTACAAAAATTATTTATTATATGAAAGAATCTTCAGTTAGATGCACATGCAGGATGAAAAGCAAATTATTTTTACAGACATAAAAGGAACTTTTTTCCCCATGGAAGCCTGCCTTTCTATCTTAATCATCACTGCTACTTTGTACAAAGAGTAGAAAATCAATTCATTTTTCCTGTTTTTACCTTTCAGAGTGATGGATGAGTCATGGTTACTGGAGACTCCCATGAAATCTGTAGAAGCAAAGTCAAAAAACACTCTTAAATCCCCATGCAGCCCAGGAGATATTTTGTAGCATGTAGTTAGAAGAAATTTCAGGTTTCTAGGTTATTTACATTATTAATTTGAGTTTCCTAAAGCCAAACTTGTTTAATTAAATATAGAAGTTATCTTTAAATTTATGGAAAATTGTTGAGTAGCTGTGTGAAAATCACTGGCCCTAACGACAGCTCAGGATCATTAGATACCTGTGTTATCCATTGTTTCCACTTGGCTGTGTTGACGTGTTCCGAGTTCTGGAAACCCACTGGGCATGTTTTCATCAATCTCATTTGATTTATGCAAAGCTCATTATGGATATAGGAGCAGATGTGCTGCTTATAACATCCAGAGATATCTGACATTCTGGCTATCTCTAATTTCATTTTGTGTAATTGTTTTAGTTGAAAGGAGGAAAAGTCATACACACAAATATAGACATATTTATAAATATATAATACATTTACACATACATATTTATATACATCACATATAAATGATAATATGCAGTAGTCACCACTTTCTCCTGAGTTTTTGCTGAAATATTTATTTTTCTCATGAATATTACAATTACTTCAGGTTTAAATATTTTACGTAAAATACATGCAAGAACCTCATTGCTATATTCCAAAGAATATGAATGGTAGACACAGGCTGTAGTAAGTGGGGATATGTGGTCAATATTCACTGAGAATGTTTGGAATATAATGGTTACCTTGAAGCTGGGCCTTGAAAGTGAGTTGTGTATAATAAGACAATCAAAAACATCATTAAATAATGGATACTTTTTTGAAATTATGAAATTTATGATGAAATGGGAATCATTGAATAATACGCTGCATTACTAAAAATCTTTCATGTGGGACTTCCCTGGTGGTCCAGTGGTTGGGACTCTATGCTCCCAATGCAGCGGGCCCAGGTTCGGTCCCTGGTCAAAGAACTAGAACCCACATGCTGCAACTAAGAGCCCACATGCCGCAACTAAAATATCCCACATGCTGGAATTAAGACCTGGTGCAGCCAAATAAATATTTTTAAAAATCTTGCATGTGAATGCCAGAATTTTCTGGAGGAAGCAGGTATCTTTGTTTTCCGTCCTCTTTGACCAGTGAGGTTTCTCTCAGAATAGTATAAAATATTTTTTATGCACTATTGCATTGTATTAGGGTATTTTAAAGTTTTGCCCAGTTTGCATGGTCATGATGGTATGAGTGGTAATCATATAGCCTTTATTTAAATTTTTTCTGAATATTTTTGTGTGATTGAGGGAGTAACTTATATTGAAATTGCTTAATTATGAAACGCTTCAAAGCATTGCTACCTACCTATGAATTTCAATAAGGCTTCTCCCAGTTGTAAAAAGAAACCATTGGTTTAGCCCACATGGTTTCACTGGTAAATTCTCCCAAGTATTTAAGGAAGATATTATATCAATTCTTTACAGTTTCTTCCAGAAAACAGAAGTGGTGGGAATACTTCCTAACATATTCTATGAAACCAACATTACCCTAATACCAAAACCAGACTAAGACATTAAAAGAAAGAAAACTACAGACCAACATTTCTTGTGAACATAGATGCAAAAGTTCTCAAAAAATATTAGCAAATCAAACCCAACAATGTATAAATGAATTATACACCACGACCACAGAGCATTTATTACAGATATACAAGACTGGTATAGCATTCAAAAATCAATTAAGGTAATCCATCACATCAATAAGCTAAAGATGAAAAAAATCACATAATCAAGTCAATAGGCAGAAAAGATATTTGATAAAATCACACACCCATTCATGACAAAATCTCTCAGCAAACTAGGAATAGAAAGGAACTTCCTCAGCTTGATAAAGAAATCTACAAAAAATCTAGTTAACCTCATACTAAATAGGGTGAAACCAGATTGTTTTCTCCCAAGATCAGGAACCAGCAAATATGTTCCTTCTCATCACTCCTTTTTAGCATTTTACTGCAAGTCCTAGCTAATGCAACAAGGCCAGCAAAGGAAGTAAGAAGTATACAGACTGGAAAAGAAAAAAATAGAACTGTTTTTATTTGCAGTTGAAATGATTGTCTAAATACAAAATCCTGAAGAGTCAACAAAAAGAATTCTGTGACTAAAAAGTGATTATAGCAAAGTAGCAGGATACAAGGTTAATATACAAAAGTCAATTGTTTTCCTATATATCAACAGTAAAAATTAGAGTTTGAAATTAAAAGCACAACACCACATACATTAACACTAAAATTGACTTACATATATTCTAACAAAATATGCGTAGGATCTATATGAAGAAAACAACAAAATTCTGATGAAAGAAATCAAAGAACTAAATAAGTAGAGAGATGTCCCATGTTCATGGATAGTGAGGCAATATTGACAAGATGTTCATTTTTCTATAGATTCAATTGAATTCACTTGACCTACATAGATTCATGCAGTTCTAATGAAAATCTTATTTTGTGGATATCAACAACTGATGGTAAAGTTTATATGGAGAGTTAAAAAACCCAGAATAACCAGCACAATATTAAAGGAGAAGAAAAAAGTTGGAGTAATGACACTACCTGACTTCAAGTCTCACTATAAAAACTACAGTAATTAAGACAGTGTGGTATTGGCAAAAGAGCAGACGAATCAATTGAACAGAAGATAGAGTCCAAAAACATACCCACACAATTATAGTCAACTGATCTTTGAGAAAGGGGTAAAGGCAATACAATGTAAGAAAGACAGTCCTTTCAACAGATGGTTCTGGAACAACTAGATATCCACATGCAATAAAATGAATCTAGACATAGATCTTACACCCTTCACAAAAATTAACTCAAAATGGACTATATACCTAAATGTAAAATGCAAAACTATAAAACTCCTAAAAGACACTGGATTTGGCAAGAACTTTTTAGATTCAACACAGAGGGCATGATCCATGAAAGAAAGAATTGATCCATGAAAGAAAGAATTGAAAAACTGGGCTTCAGTAAAATTTAAAAACTTCTTCTCTGTGAAGACACCGTCAAGAGAATGAGAAGACAAACCAAGCTGGGAGAAAATATTTGTACTGATAATTGACTGTTAACCAAAAGAACACCTAAAACTCAACAGTAAAAAAAACAACCCAATTTCAAAACAGTTAAAAGATATAAACAGACACCTCACCAAAGAAGATATACAGATGACAATTAAGCATATGAAAAGATGATCAGCATCATACTTCATTAGGGAAATGCAAATTAAAACAACAAAATAGCACTACTCACCTATTGGAATGGCTAAAATTTAAAACACTGCCAGTACCAAATCCTGACAAATATGTACAGCAACAGAAACTCTCATTCATTGCTGGCTGGAGTGCAAAATGGTACAGCCAGTTTAGAATAGAGTTTGGCAGCTTCTTTTAAAACTAAACATACTCTTCCCCTATGATCCAACAATTGTGCTCCTTGATACTTACCCAAACAACTTGAAAATTTATGTCCACACAAAAGCCTCCATGTTAATGTTTATAGCCAGTTTATTCACAGTTGCCAAAACTTGGAAGCAACCATTTCTCTAAAAAGAAATGAGCTCTGAAGCCACAAAAAGACATGGGGGGAAACTTAAATGCATATTACCAAGTGAAAAAAAACGATCTTAAAAAACTGTAGGGCAAACAAAAAAAAAAAAAAAAAAAAAAAAAAAAAAAACTGTATACTGTATGATTCCAACTATATGATATTCTGGAAAAGGCAAAACTATGGAGACTATAAAATGACCCATGACTGCAAGCGGCTTGGAAGGAGGGTGGGTTGAATAGGTAGATCATAGGGGAATTTTAAAGCAGTGAAAATATTCCACATGACACTATGATGATAGATACATGTCACTGTACGTTTGTCAAACCCATAGAATGTCCAATACACACAATGAATGTAAACTATGGATTTTGATTGATAATGACGTGTCAGTGTTGTTTCATCCATTGTACCCCAATGATGCAGGAAGCTGGTGGTTGGGGGAGGCTATGGGGGTGGATGGACAGGGAAAGATGTAGATGAGGACTCTACATTCTGCTCAATTTTTCTGTGAACCTAAAACTGCTCTAAAAAAATAGTTTAATATTTTTTTCAAAAATCAAGTAATTTGGTCTTTTTCTGTGCTAAAGTAGAAGACAGACTGAGATATTTTAAGAATCACAAAACTTCACGTGCATTGAACTTTTTTTTTTTTTTTTGGCAGTGCCACGCAGCATGCAGGATTTTAGTTCCCTGACCAGGGATCGAACCTGCACTTCTTGCAGTGGAAGCACGAAGTCTTAACCACTGGACTGCCAGGGAAGTCCTGAACTTTTTTTATACACTATATAAAATTGTGCTTTTGGTAATCTAGCCACAGCTTATTGGTGTTTTCCTTCATATGAGTTGGTTCTGCCCTGTTGATCTTTGTTCATGAACCTTCATTTGCTAATATTCATTTCACCTCTTATACTATATCCAATGTCTCTGTGAAAATATAATGTTTATTTGGAACCTAAAATAATGAATAAGGAGACTGTTCATTATAGAATAATGAGATAGTGGCATGTATAATTATTGACACAGTGGTGTATCTTTTCTGCTTCTGGACTAGTTTTTATTAAGCCTACTCCAGTGTCCAAAAGTTTAGACGTTTTGAGAAAACCATGACATATCTCCTTTTCATGACTGATATTCAGCTTTTATAACTTTTCTCTCTAAGTTTCTCAAAGTGGACAATTGAATAAATGCCTAGTATATTATTGTACATTTTGACCAAACTTTTGAAATTATTTCCTTCTTGAACACATTTTGAGACCTTTGCTTTATGAATAGAATGACAATTATTTTAGAGTTTATGGCCTTCATTTTAAACAATCTGCACAGATGAATATATCTAAAACACTCTCTTTATAGAGCCGGGAATTATGAAGTAGGGCCAATTGATGAGGATGACCTTTTCATTTCAGATCTTTGTGTAAATTGTCACTTCTTTATAATAACTGAGCCTGCAGAACAAAAATGAGTCAGTCTGATGTTTATTTCATGAAACATGATTATAGAAAATGCACCTGCCATGTTACAGGCATAAGTTTTTAAGGAAATTTGCTTGTTTTCACATCTAATATAAATTATGCAAGGCATTCTTGGAGCACAGTTTTGGTGCAGTAGCCAGTTTGATTTTAGCACTCATTGGCCGTCTAAAGTACAGTATGCAATCTAGGGATGATTAATGATTTAATAGATAATACATATGTAATAAGAGATATCATGAATAAGTTATATTCCCTGAAGTGTAAATACAGGTCACAGAAAATGAGGGCATTTGAAAGAATATACACCTTATGGAGAAACGATAGCCTGTAAAGCCTATGAGCATGGACTCTAGAGCCAAACTATTTGAACTAGAATCAGATTTCTGTCATTTACTAGCTCTGTGACCTTGGGAATTCACTTAGCTTCTCTGTGCCTCAGTTTCTTCATTTGTAAAACAAAGATAATGTTGTATTTCATCTACTTTAAAAGTTAATTATGGGGAAATTCCCTGGCGGTCCAGTGGTTAAGACTCTGCACTTCCAGGGCAGGGGGCACAGGTTCAATCCCTGGGTGGGGAACTGGGATCCCACATGCTGCACAGTGCAGCCAAAAAATAGGTAATTATGGGGATTAAATAGGCTAATACCTGCCTGGTGTATAGCAAGCTATCATGATGATGATGACGATGATAATGATGGTGATGATGATGATGGTTGTTACTTAGGTCAGTTCACTGAGGTATAAGGCACTTTATTCATCACTTAGACTTAGATATGGAGCAGTTGCTTTGAGACACAGTTGGTCTATTTAGAAACAGAGTAAAGCTTGATTAATTTTGGCAAGGGGGAAGGTCTGAATGTGTCTGATAAAGTACTGTTTTATTTCTTTCAATTATCCATTGTTTAAGTATCAGCTTTAATTCACACCAGGCACACAAACATAAAACATTTTCATTCCTTCCTTCATTCAAATGTATTTAAAGGAAGCAGTGATGTAGAGTGAATAATAATCAAACAGATCCAGTGTGTTATTTCTACTCCACTATTTTGTCAAGTCTTTTAAATTTTTCTGAACCTATATCCACATATAGAAGTTGCGATTTATAAGTTATTATAGGAAATAAATGAGATAGCCTGTGTACAACACTTAAACTTGTACCGGGTCCTTTTGAAGATGTTCTGAGGAAATTAGCTTTAGTAAAAAATACAAAATAAAGATTTAAATTAGCATGAGAATTTCGGGGAGGTTGAAAGTTTATTTTCTTAAGGATATTAACATAGAAATTAGAACTGTCCCTGTTACATAGTGGTAAGTTCTTAGGAGCTTTATTTACTCATCTTCTCCTGAAAGCAAACACAAGTTTTCTGGATCAGAGGCAGACCAATTATTTACTTACAGAATATGTTAGCATCGGTTCCCCATGCCCCATTTCTCCATCAAGTGACATGATCAGGGTAGATGTCATCAATATACTACAGGAGAGAAACACTGAAATTGTGACTTTCAGAGCTTTCCTCGGAATGGCTGCACAGCTATATTCCTTTCCTCCTGAGAGAGGGACAGAAATCTTTGCTCTCTAATGTAATCACACCACTTCTGGGAAGAGAAAAGGAAGATTTTTAAATTGTCATAACACCTTGTAATGTAAATAAATGGCCCTGTTTTGTGGGTTTTTTTAAATTCCCCTTTGAAAAATGAACAAACAGCTTCAGGGAAGGTAAACCTGTCAATCTGTCTGGATATTTCACTATCTTTCACTTCTAATGCTTGTTTGCCATCTACTCATCCTTTAACCCATGTTGCCAGAAATTTTTGCTCAAAAAGCCTTGACTATACAGTAACATGAACATATCCACATCAGCTCTGTAATGGCTAACTGATTGGAAAAACTAAGGCTGGGACAGATACTCCCGATGTTGCAGAATAAATGAAAAACATATGTACACACACACACACACACACACATATGGATAAGGCTTTTCCCAATCTGGGCTAAAATTTATACACTTTAGAATATGTAAGTTATATCCTAAAAAGAAATATTCCTTTGACTGTAATTGATTTTTGGCATTATTAGATACATTTTAGAATTACAACTATAGTAATATTCATTACAAAAAGTTGTTGGGAGTGCATTTACTTTAGAAATCAAATTAGAAAGAATTGACATCTGTGCAATGTTAAGTCTTCTAATTCCAAAATAAGGTGTATCCTTCCTTTTATTAAAGTGTTTTTCATTTTTCTCAAAGATTTCTTATATACATGGAGTTTTTAAATACTGTTTTAGATTTATGTTTCATAATTTTTCTTTCTGATCCTATTGCAAATTTTTTTCTCTGTTTGCCACTGAGGATTCTTTCTCATTTCTCTTGTAATTCACTGGACTTGTTTAGTTCTTGATAAATAATAAAGTTTTCAATTCAAGTTTATGGTATTTGAAGCAAATACTACAGGTCAGCTCCTATCTCTGAATTTTCAATAATTCTGAATTAATACATTCACCTCTAACATGTTTCTATACTGTACATTTAAATAAAATCTGTGAGACTCAAATATTTTGATTTTCTCAAAATAATAGCAACCATTTATAATCATAGCAAACATTTATTGCATAATTGCAATATGCCAAGCACTATGCCAAGCAATTTACATATGTAGCCGTAGTTAATTTTTACACAAACCTAAGCTTTAAGTTCCATAATTATACCTGTTTTTATAGGTGAGGAAACAAAAACATAGATGTTAATATCCCAGATACCACAGTTGGAGGCAGAGTCAAGTCAGTGATTCAGGTCTTTTTGACTCCAATGAGAAAGATTTTTAATATGATTTAATTTCCCCTTTATTAATTATAAGATCCGATCCATCCAATATGACTATTGATTAAAACATACCCATGCTTCCTTATCACATGATTTAGTATGACAATGACTATTTATAACCCTTCTTTTGTATGGGGTTTAATTATTTGCATCAATTGTTGATTAAGCTTAAATACTGATTAAGAGCACATTTCATCATATTGAAAAATAATTCCACTTCATTATTAGCTCAATTATTACTGATATTTGCCAAATAGTGTCACAGACTGTATTATCTGTTTGATGTGGATACAAAATATGTATAGGTCCAACTGTATTCTGATGGGCATATTTTTTAGTGAAAAACACAGTGCTTTTGCAAGTAGACAATAAATTTAGTCTGTGTTTTAAAAACATGAAAAAAATATTTTGTATACAAGGTTAAAATTTATAAGTTTAAAAGTATAAAATGACCATCAAAATATAGTGGAATATATGTATAATAATTGCTGCTATTTTAAGCATAGCAATCATTTGACTTTCTTGATATCATTTTGAAAATAAGTTGATTAATTGAACAGAAATTTTAAAATAAATTCATTAAGTCATCTTTAGTTTAATACAGTTCACAGAAGAGGATCATGGCTTCCCAGCAGGTAAAGCATTGTCAAATGCATTATTTTAAAAATGTCAGTGAGCCAGCTGATTTTTACTAAAACATAAACCATGTAACCAAAATGAAGTTCATGATTCTGCACAGTGAGGAAAAGGAAATTACTTGATAAGACTATATCACTGTGTGGGTAATGGTGGCAACCACTTCAGTTTGGAATGAAAGATTTTATAGTAGTAAAACTAATTTAATGGGCCAGTTCACTGTGTGTCAATTATACTGTTAAAATTTACTATTGAAATACTGTAGGGAATTACCATCCATTCAGTTTATTTGCAGCCTCTGTCTTGTATATCAATAGAACGTTTTTTCTCAGAAAGCTGAAATAGCAACAGAACAGTAAATCTGAAAACAACAAAAGCAATTGTGCTTTTTAAAGAAATGGAAAACATGTACATATACATACACACACAACATATATAACACAAACTCATAGGTTTTGAACTTTTTTTGTTTTAGAACTTCACACCATAAATAACATATTTCAAGCAGATTAAAAACAGAGGTTATTTTGTTATTTAACCCACTCAGGGTATACTGAATTTAAACAGTAATATTGTATAAACATATCTTGATAGTGTCATAGAATTATATGCACACTATCCAATTTAATGAATCTCACCTATATATGGATTCTACCCAAAGGAAATTGATTAAATTAATTCTTATCGTTTTACCTGGGAAACATTGATCTCTTTTATTTAACAGAACTTTCATCAATGCTCTTAAACTTAAAATTTTTTTCTTTCTTCAAACATTTTTAAAAAGATGAGTTGAGAGTTATATTAGCCAAGTTGCAGAAGAGGTACCTGACTTTTCCTCCTATAAAGGAAGTACTAAATATACAGTTACACATGGACTATTCCCTCCAAGAAAAATCTGTAAATTAGTTGAGAGCCTCCTATATAACAGGTGACTGAGAAAATATCTATATCGAAACAGGTAGGAAAAACTGAGACACACTCAAGACCCCATCCCCAGCACAGCACTTTACAATTGGGAGGGAATCCCCAACACCCAGCTCCCCCTGAGGAACAAAGGGATTGGACCACAGATCTAGTATCCCAAATTTTATGGCTGCCACCCAAGGGACTGGCTCCCAAATCACTTAACTCTGAGAGCCCATAGGGCTCTGCATTCACAAGTCTCCTGGGACCCCAGAAAACAGAGGCAGTTTTACACAGCTATCTTCCCTGGCTCAGTGCAGAGGAAGTAGGCAAAAATTTCCAGCTGCCAAGGGAGTTATTGAGCACAGCATCAAGCTAAATATGTAAGTACAGAGTATATACATAAGTATAGATTAATGGTATTACTGACCCATTCCATTAAATTATATAGGTAAAATTGAAGAGTAAAATAAAATGTTCACATGAGTGTAATTTTATACTCAACAATAGGTTTCTTCAAAAAAATTTAAAATCTAAAACTAATATCTATAATTTAGGGAACTTTTGGGTCATGTTTGGCATTTCTATGCGTATTTCTTACATTTTTTCCCAAATTTTTAGATTTTTCCTTAATTCCATGTTCAGTGAATTAGAACTGTTTCACATTATTGGTATTATTAGAGAACTCTTATGTTTTGATTTTTATTACATTGCCTATGATTAGCTTTATTCACACTGATCAGGATTACTTTATTCAGAATTGCAAAAGTTTTCCAGGCTGCAAAAGTTTTCCTTTGAATTATTCATATTGTGATTACTAAGAAGGCAAAACATACAGAAAAATAATAGTAACAGTTTAGTGCATAAGAGAATGCATTATTGTGAGGATGTTAGCTTAGTTTGTTTACATAAAAGCAGTATTCCTTATGTGATTATTATCTATTTTCTACATCAGAACCAAATGAATTTCAAATGTGTAACATTTAGCAACTAGAACATTACTTCCTATATGCTACATGTTCTTGAAAGAAATAAATTTACCTTTCTGGCTATCTTAATTTGGATTATCCCACATGCCACGGAGTGGCTGGGCCCGTGAGCCATGGCCGCTGAGCCTGCGCATCCGGATCCTGTGCTCCGCAACGGGAGAGG
>NW_006778701.1:216308-236570 GCF_000442215.2 Lipotes vexillifer | reverse complement strand
GTGAGCCATGGCCGCTGAGCCTGCGCATCCGGAGCCTGTGCTCCGCAACGGGAGAGGCCACAACAGTGAGAGGGCCACGTACAGAAAAAAAAAAAAAAATGAAAGAAACATACTAGTGAGTATTTAGGTTGCAAAGATAGACTATACTTAATTATTTAGTAGAAGGCTTCAGTGCTAATGTGTCCTAAGACTGGTGTCTAAGTCTATTGTGCTTAGTAATTCTAGAGCATCCCTGGTTCCTTTGGTTCCTTTTCTTTTTTTTTTTAATAGAGTATTCTATTCAAAAGCAGTAGAATGTATATTATTCTCATGTGTACATGGAACATTCTCCAGGATTGACCACATGCTGGGCCACAAAGCGAGCCTCAGTTAATTTAAGAAAATTGAAATCATATCAAGTATCTTTTCTGACCACAATGCTATGAGGTTAGAAATAATCTACAAGAAAAAAAACTGTAAAAAACAAAAACGCATGGAGGCTGAACAATATACTACTAAACAACCAATGGATCACTGAAGACATCAAAGTGGAAATCAAAAAATACCTAGAGATAAATGGAAACCAAAGCACAATGATCCAAAACCTGTGGGATGAAGCAAAAGCAGTTCTAAGAGGGAAGTTTATAGCAATACAATCTTACCTCAGGAAACAAGAAACATCTCAAATAAACAACCTAAACTTACACCTAAAGCAACTAGAGAAGAACAAACAAAACCTAAAGTTAGCAGAAGCAAAGTAATTGTAAATATCAGAGCAAAAATAAATGAAATAGAGATGAAGAAAACAATAGAAAAAAAATCAATGATATCTTATTTTTGATAGAATAGGTTGATGAATATGTTCTTATACAATCACTGCATTCTAGCTTTTCTTTCTGTAACACCACTGTAACTGCTCTTCCCATAGTCAACACTAACTTCCTTAAAGCTTATTTTAAAGTTAACTCTTAGTGTCACCAGCCTTGACCTATCAACAACATTTGCCACACTTGTTTACTTCCTTATCTTTGAAAGACTTTCTTACCTTGCTTTCCAGGGCACCTCTTTCTCTTGATTTTCCTCCTAGTCACTGGAAATTCCTTTTTATTTGCCTATGTTGATTCCTCTTCTTCTCTCACTCCTTTAAATATCAATTTTCCAAGACTTAGTTCTTGTATCTTTTTGTTTCGCTATCTACTTTCATTCTCTGGAGACCTTATCCAGTCCCTGGGCTTAAGTAACATCTATATGCCCCAAATGTCTGAATATACATCTCTATTCTACATTTATTTCCTAAATCCTAACTCATGTCTCCAATTATTTACTCAACATCTCAATTTGGAGGTCAAATGAATGAACCAGAACTGAAGTCTTGATCTTGCTCCCTAAAGCTTGCCTTCCTGTAGTTTTCCTCATCCCAAGATGGCAACTCTGTCTCTCCAGTTGTTCAAGTCATACATTTTGATGTCACTGTTGACTCTGCTTTTTTGAGTCAACAGTATCACATGCCATTCACATACTATATCTAATCTAGCCATTATTAGATCTAGCTGGAAAATATATTGAGAATTCCATCTACTTTCATCACTGCTATCACCCTGGTCAAAACTACCGTCATATATCACCATACTACTCCTGGCAGGTCTCACTATTTCTGCTCTTGTCTTTCTATCAACTTTTAAAAAAAAACAGTAGCTAGAAGGTTTACTTTGAAACTAGGTTTACTTTGAAACTAAGTCCAATAATTTCATTATTCAAAACTCTCCAATGGCTCCTACTTCTCTTCCATCATCCTGTAAGATCTCCTCATCTCCCCTTCAGTCATTCCACTTTAGTCACACTGGCTATGGAGCATTTTCACTAACCAGACAGTCCCTGCACTAAGGAAGGGCCTTTCTTTTATCAGTTCTCTCTAACCTAACCACTCTTCCCCAGGTTTCTGCATTGCTAGCTCACATCTCTCTGAAGTCCTTGCTCGTATCTCACTTTCTCAATGATGAAAATGTTGACTATTATAGTTGGTACTGCAGTATACCCCTACCTCACTTTTTCTCAACTTTGACAATCTCAATATTTCTCTTACTGCTTAATTCTTTTCTTTCCACATGACTCTTACCACCTTCTACATAAGACATAATTTACCATTATATGATGTTTATGCCTTACAGTGTGTCTCTTTCTGCTAGAACAAAAACACTGACAGTCAGTGGTTTGAAATTTAACCCTTATCTTGTAAGTAAGTAATTGTATAAACTTGGAAAACTCCTTTGACCTTTCTGGGTATCGATTTTCTCTTTGGTTAAAAGTGTAGATTTCACTTGGTGATTTCCAGGTCCCTTCCTACTGTGTCCAACTCTTATTGCTCTTGACAAAACTCAATTGCATTATAAATTTTAAACCTGGATTTTACTCAACAGAGAGTCTATGAAATTGGCTGTTGGAAACACAAGTGCCCAGTAGTAGCATCAGTAGTTAGCTGCTTCACTAAAAGTGCATTACTTTTTATTAAAAACTTCCCCCTTTCCCCAGAGATTACCTTTCTCAGGGTAAGCTGCCTTTTTAATTTAATGCATTGTTAAAACCCAAGCAAGTATAAAGGGTTTTTTATTGTAATTACATGCTTTATTTGGACTTAGAGTACAGCTACAGAATTGCTGTAAAGACTTAGTCTGTGTTGAATGCAAGAGGGTTGCACGATGGGGCTTCCCTGGTGGCGCAGTGCTTGAGAGTCCGCCTGCCGATGCAGGAGACGCGGGTTCGTGCCCCGTTTCGGGAGGATCCCACATGCCGCGGAGCGGCTGGGCCCGTGAGCCATGGCCGCTGAGCCTGCGCGTCCGGAGCCTGTGCTCCGCAAATGGGAGAGGCCACAACAGTGAGAGGCCCGCATAACGCAAGAAAAAAAAAAAAAAAAAAAAAAAAAAAAGAGGGTTGCACGATGAAATGCACATTTACTATACAAATAAAGAAACTTGTATGATACATACACAGATATGATTGTGAGGTACAATTACAAGATAAATTGGATTTTTAGTATTTGAATTCACTTATCTCATTTTAAGTGGAAAATAATAGTTTACCTAAAGATGTTGCTTTAATTAGCTAAGCAAGAGATTGGTTGAATAATATTACACACTTCTAATTTTATGTAGATAGGGCTGTTTTCAGGTTCCTTTTGGGAAAATGATGAGTGTTTTTTTTAATCCATAGGATATTACTCCTTCTAAACTGTCAGCTCAGGCTGAAAACTTGTTGGAGCATGAGAAATAGGTGGCCATTTCTGCAGGTCTAGCACTTGCTTCAGCAGCCTTCTCAAGAACTCAGTGGCAGAACCAAATTATCAGATATCGTAAAGAGGTTGCTTCTGGCAGGGAGCATCACACTGGACGCCCATCATTAATGAAGCCATAATTTTTATTAACATTACACATACAGCGCCAAGAAAATTCAAGATTGACCAGTCCACCCACACCCCAACCTGTAAATTGATGCCAGTTCACAAGACTCTGGATTCTCAATAAAATCTGACTTGTTAAAAACCAGTCAATTCTAGTAATTCATTTAACTTTGAAAGTATTGTTGACAGACTCTTTCCACTTCAAGTATCTTTTGTATTTGAAAGTTATTTTGCTCTGATGAAATACACACACACACACATATATACGTATATATATATTTACTTTTTATAGAGTCCTCTTCATTGTAATTCAAAAGATTTATTTCTTGAACAGCATAATTTGTGTGTGTAGTAATACAAATATTGTTTTTATTGAATTCTTCATCTATGTTTTGTGACAACTATATTTTTACTTAAAAAATCCCTATGGGTTTGAACTGTATTCTCACTCATTGTCCCTGTAAGCTCATCCCTGAGCATGTTTGTTTCATTGTTGTTGTTGTTGTTGTTGTTTTTTATTTTTGGCCACACCGTGTGGCTTGTGGGATCTTAGTTCTGCGAGCATGGATTGAACCCGGGCCACCACAGTGAAAGCACCGAGTCCTAACCACTGGATTGCCGGGGAATTCCCCTGAACATGTTTTTATATGAAGCAATTGGAACATAGCTATTTTTTTCTTTTGAGGAAAACAGCAGACTTGGATTGATTTATATATCTGAATCCTAAGTATAAAGATGTAATAGAATATTTACATATAAAAATACATTTGAATATTTTCTTTATCATTCAGTGTGTAGAAGCAATTCATTTTTCAACTAAATTCATGTTTATTTTTTAAACAATGAAATTTTTACTTCTTTTCATGACATAACTGACTATAGGCAATATTTATTATGATTCACTGGAAGAAAGGGTAAAGAGGCATAAAATAAGAATCTATTCCCATAATACATATGACTGAGGTCTTATATATGACATATTCCAAGAGATACTGTCATTTTTACTTAAGTGTGACAAGTATTTGACTGACTGTGTATATATCTGTCCATTTTCTGGAACTACCCTAGAAGACCTACTTTGACAAGTGCATTTCACAAGCCACACTCATCCATTAAAATTTGAAATGACTTTGCCAATGCAGCTTGTACAAAAAGCTTAGTTACCAGGGGATAAGGGCAGGAGAGGGATAAATTGGGAGATTGGAAGTGACATATACACACTACTGTATATAAAATAGATAACAGGAAGCTGCTGTATAGCACAGGGAACTCTACTCAATACTCTGTAATGGACTATATGGGAAAAGAATCTAAAAAAAAAAAACGGAGAGAGTGGATATATGTATATGTATAACTGATTCACTTTGCTGTACACCTGAAACTAACACAGCATTGTAAATCAACTATACTCCAATAAAAATTTTTTTAAAAAAGCTAATATATTTTAAGCATGTCTCTCATATAGGGCTATATTAACACTTTCGTCTGAAGACTCATACCAACAATTGCCTATTTTTGAATCCTATGGAACAAAGACCTAAACAGGAAGGCTGAGACTAATAAAATACAAAGAGTTCAGTAACTCTTATGTCACAGCTTGTCACACTGTCTGGAGTGACTGCAAAATATGCTTAATTCTATGTTGGAAGATATCAGAGTTAGAAAAACAGATATTAATGTAAAACACTGAAATGTAGAATGCATAAAGTGAAGCAGACAATTCTTAATATGCTCATTATGCATCTTTATTAATAATATAATTAATCATTGTACCTTAATCTAATGTTTAGTTTCACTGTCTCTAAACTCAAGAAGCATATTAAATAAAAATAGCATTCGCCAAAATTCTTTTAGCAATGATCACTAATTTTCTATAATAGAACTCTGTGAACTCAATTTAATATTCAGAAATAGATGTGAAAAAAAACTTGAATCATGTGAATTAGCACTCATATGGTCTGTAACTTCTTATTAATTCATAATTTAGGAGATATTTTATAAAGATCATTGAGGGCTTTTTAAAATATAAATATCATTGATACTTAGTTTAAGGGTTCAGATGTCCTGCATTAAGATTAATTTGACAAGAATATTTTAGAGATAGTCGTTTGATTGGGATATGTGGATGGGGAAAAGAGCTAATTATAGCGATCTCAACTTGGAAATTATGTATACTTATTTTTTGAAAACATGGTATTATAAAACATTCTATCATTCTAATCCAGATTTTATTTTTAATCTATTTCCACTAACATAATTATCTATTCTATCAACTGTTAAGCAAATAATACTTTCCTTTTTGTATGTAATTAGTGATGAACATTGACATTCATAATATTTTAATGTAGTTATTCAGATCAACATAATACTGGTCTCACTGAATGAGTTTGGAAGTATCTTCCCTCTTCTATTCTCTGAAGGAATTTATAAAGATCTAGTGTTATTTCTTCTTTTTATATTTGGTTGGACTTGACTTTTATTTGTGGAATGAATTTTAATACTAATTTAATTATTTTACTTGTAAATTCATTCCAATTTTCTATTTTCAGCTCCTTTAGAGAAAAATGGAAAATAGTATGAAATAATATAAGTAGATAAGCCTAGATTTTTATGATTTATCCAAATGTATAAAGTTGTATCAATATTAATTTAACATCAAGTTTTAGCAGTTCATTTTTTGGTGTAATTCCAAAATATTCAACTCAGTTATTTCATAGAAATAACTCTGTTTCAAACTCAGAGTTCACTGTTCTATAATATTTAATTAAATTATATAATTACAACAAGAAGTACAACTAGGATAAAAAGTTTTGATGACAAACACAAAAGAACTTTAGAGACTCACTGATGGGACAAGATTACTCAGAAGTTCTCTGCATTCTGTTGAACATCAATGAGTATAATTTTAGAGGAAATGAAGATCATGGTTTAACCTAGATAGGTATTTAAGCAGTGACTAATTGAGAACTTCTCTCATATTTATTTATTACACCTCCACAAATTATTCACTTAAAAACTGAAATGAATTCACTTTCACCAATTGTATTAGAAATTATTTCCAGCATCTGGAAGCACTGACTCTTCCATTTAAGTAGCTGAAAGAAAAAAATATCATTATGTACTTTATGGCTGTAAATATTATAAAAGATGTCATATAATCATAGCACAATTGCCATTTAACACAGTCATTTATTACAAGAGTGGCAAGAAAATATCAGTGAAATGGTAATTCTGAGGCTCTTGAAACATGTCTTATCTAAAATATGCATTACTGCACATAGATTTTTGTATAAAATGAAATATGGTGAAAGTATGCATGACAAGTAAGTTCTGCAGTGGCCATGCACAGGTATTCCTTAATCTCTTCACAGCAGGAAGTGTCTGCTTTATATTACTTCTGAGACTGACAAAGTTAAAAGAAAGGCTGATAGAAATTTCAGTGCTGTATAACTATCTTTTCCTCCACACAAAGCATAACAAACCAAAATGTGATCATCTGGAGGTAATCTATGTTGACAATATTTGTGTTTCAGCACATCATACAGGACCCTCCTATAAGAGTCTTTAAACTCCATGATATTTTAGTGAAGCATTTAATAAGTGTTATAGTCTAAAGTGTATTCTCCCAAAATTCATATGTTAAAGCCCTAACACCTAATGTGACTGTATTTTTAGACAGGTCCTTCAGAGAGGTAATTAAGGTTAAATGAGATCACAAGGATGAAGCCCTAATTCAATACAACTGGTGTCCTTATAGGAAGATAAAGAGACACAGAGAATACACAGGCACACAGAGAAAGAGGCCCAGTGAGGACACAGCAAGATCATGGCCATCTGCAAGTCAAACCTGCCAACACCATGATCTTGAACTTCCAGCCTTCAGAACCATGAGAAAGCATGTTTCTGTTGTTTAAATCACCCAGTCTGTGGCATTTTGTTATAGCAGACCTAGCAAATTAATACAGTATGCAACTCTGATGAAAATAGTATAGCAAACTTAAAATTAGTAATGAGAGTTTAGTAAAGCATATCCATGTCAAGTTTTCTTTACAGTTGTTTTTAAAGAAAGGATTAGCTGACTATAATTAAGTACTATGGTTTATGCACCTTAATGTTTACCCCTTTATATTCTGAAACCGTGCTAAACCTGCTCTACATATTCTCTTGATGGAAAGATAGGATGAAATTATTTTTCAATCATAGACTTTAGGGTGAGGTGGAAGAGATTATATATTCTCTAGAATCCCACTTAAAATCCCAGTAGGGAGACCCTCTTTTTGTCTACTCACACAAATTCTTAATGGTGTGCTACTGATCCAGGGCCCTTGACAATGGCCACTCTGCTGCCTTTGTGCTTGGATTGAATTCAGTTATTTTTTCAGATCTGAGAACTGAAGGACCAAGTACAGCTACCAAGGAGGCAGCACGGCACAGTGACCCTCTTCCAAGGTTCTGTTCTCCTATGAGGGAGCATGATCTCCCAACAGGGAGAGATTCCTTCAAAATTCCAATCCATTCCTAGTCATTGTGAGAAACTCTCAAGACACCCCTCTGCTTGCATTCACACCTCCCTACCTAGGTTGCTTTTATTTTTTGATTTGTTTGTTTTTATAATTAAAGCAATAAAAGTTTGAGCTAAAATTTTTTTCAGAAGTCCTGGACACTACTATCATTAACAGATCCCAGGGGAAACCCAAAGCGTTAGTTACCTTCTGGAAAATGAGATTTAAGAACATCTCCCATTCCTTCCAGACATCTAGAGTAATAAGAGCAAATGATAAATTAATTTCTCAATAATTATCCCACCACATATAACTCTGTCCCATGATCTGGATAGGAAGAAGAAGTGAAGATCAAGAGGCATGTTCAGTAAACTACACCATTTATGTTAATCAAAGCACTGCACAAATGAATACAAAAATTTAACTGTGTTAACTATTATGAAGGAGAGAGAGGAAAAGAGAAGAAGGGGAGCAGCACATAATTAAAAAATTAATTTTTTAAATTAAATAAATGAAAAGGTTCTTAAATCTCAGGCACATGGATTAAAATTCCAATTTATATATTATCTGAACATGGCCCTTAAGCCATGTTCTTATTCCATTTTCCTCTTTTTTTTTTTTTTTTTTTTCCTTGCGTTATGCGGGCCTCTCACTGTTGTGGCCTCTCCCATTTGCGGAGCACAGGCTCCGGACGCGCAGGCTCAGCGGCCATGGCTCACGGGCCCAGCCGCTCCGCGGCACGTGGGACCCTCCCGAAACGGGGCACGACCCCGCGTCTCCTGCATCGGCAGGCGGACTCTCAAGCACTGCGCCACCAGGGAAGCCCCCTCTTTTTTAAAATGGGATAATGACATTTATATCACTGATATGAAGTTAGATATAATCAAGGAAAAGATGTCACACACAAAGCAGTTTGGGGGCAATTTGCACCAGCTCATCAGCATTGCTTATTGAGAACAGTGAAATTCATGGTTTGCTCCTGATCTCAGTGAGACCCTAGGGTGATTCTACACTGGGGAGAGATACATAGCAAGAATGTATATGACCAGCAGGGTATTAAAAAAAACGCTGTTCAAAGTTCCATTTTGGGTTCCCTGATTTTGTTGTGCCTCATGAACCTTGAGACAGACAGAAGGAGAGAGAGAGAACAAAAGCGCGCTGGTCCTGGCTTCTCTGTACCCCTTGCTGTGTGGCAGCTCAACAATTATGAATATCGTTACTCTAATGCTGTTACCATTTATATCCTTTTTCTTCAATAAACCATCCATTTGTAAGCATTGGTCTTTGTAGTCTTGTGAGTCCTCTTTAGCAATGAAACCCTGTGTAACTCTTATGGTTAGTGAAAGTTCTTATAATACTGCCATGTTGTATCATGATTATTTTTGTCTATTAAGTTATAATGTGAATTTTTTAGAACAAAGGCCATGTTTTGTTATTCTGAGTATTACTTAATATAGTGCCAGGAATCCTGTCCTTGAAACACATATGCCATTGGCAAATGCAAAACAGTGTTACATTTTTAAAAATTTATTTTAAACCAAATTAAGTTTATTCTGAGATCTGATCATGCTAGATTGCTAGGAAATGTGCTCTAAGTCTTATTGGAGCTCACTGTTCACCTGTGCTCACCAAAAGTTCTGAAATATCTGCAGAACAAAGCAAAACCAGAGATGGAAGCATTCTCCTTTGGTCCACACTGATTACCATTGAGGTACTAGAAGGCCTGGCACATATGATTCGTTGAAGTGCTGATTCTTCTGTGTTATGCCTGGGTACTGAGACTGGGAAATTGTGCTTAGGGTACAGCTTCTTAACTTTTCCATAGATCCATTCATCCTCCTTGCCAAATTTACAATACCTACAAGGCCTATGGACCACTTTCCCCTTCTCAGTAAGGGGATATCTCTTTCATTCCATATTGCTGCTCCTTTCCTCAATGCCTCTACTTAATAACCCATTCCAGTAGCTCAGGATTAAGGATAACTGGAACTTGGAAGGATGTTGTTTGACTTTCTGCCCTGCTAGTAGGTGAGAAGGAAAAAAAGTCTGGCTACCTGAATGAAATGGAGTGGAGATGTGGAAGGGAAACATATTCAAAAACATAAATTACTGGTGACATCTCAATAAAGTCATTCTCAACATACATCTGTATAATTGAATCAATGTTTTTGGAATTAGTAAGAAATTAGGCTAGAGACAGAAATTCTAATTACATTTATTTACTACTTTATTGAGGTGCATTCACGTACCATGCAATTCAGCCATTTAAAATGTACAACTCAATGGTTTTTTAGTATATTCTCAGATATGTGCAACATCACCACAGTCAATTTTAGAATATTTTTATCACCTCAAAAAAAACCCCTATACCCTTTATTCATCACCCCCTATTCTCCATCCCCCAGCATTAAGCAACCACTAATCTACTTTCTGTCTCTTTAGATTTCCTTGTTTTGGACATTTAGTATGAATAGAATTAGGTCTTTTGTGATTGATTTCTTTCATTTAGCAAAATGTTTTGTTTTGTTTTGTTTTGTTTTTTTTGGTGGTACGCGGGCCTCTCACTGTTGTGGCCTCTCCCATTGTGGAGCACAGGCTCCGGACGCGCAGGCTCAGTGGCCATGGCTCACGGGCCCAGCCGCTCCGCGGCATGTGGGATCTTCCCGGACCGGGACACGAATGCATGTCCCCTGCATCTGCAGGCGGACCCTCAACCACTGCACCACCAGGGAAGCCTCTACAATCTTAATCTTTTAATTGGAGTATTTAGTCCATTTAGATTAGAAGTATATGAGTTTCTATATAGCATTTTATTATTTATTTTCTACTGAATTTATATGCTTTGCATTCTTTTTATCTCTCTTTCCTTGACTTCATTTGGATTAATCAATATTCTTATTATTGTATTTCTCCCCCTGCCCACTTATTAAGCCATTCACTACTTACGTATTTTTACTGTTTATTTAGTGCTAACTTTATAGATTACAAAATGCCTTCATGACTAATAATTTTACTACTTCTCAAATAGCATAGTAACTTTACATTATTACATTACATATAAATAACCTTACTTCTATGTCATCTTCTCTCATACTTTGTTATTTTTAACACACATTTCATTTCTATATGTATTTTAAATATCAAAATATATTACCAGAACTGTTTTGTACAGTCAGTATTACTTTATGTTTATCCATACATTTGCTCTTCTTTGGCTCTTTATTCTTTTCAATATTTTTGTGTATCTACCTGATATCTTTTTTATGTATTTTATAATATATATCTACTGGCAATGAATTCTCTCAATTTTTGTTTACCTGAAATTGTTTTTATTTTGCCCTTATTTTGGGAGGACATATTCCATTTAGAATTGAAATTAATTTCTTCTAACTACATAGCATTCTATTATTTTCTGTCTTCCACTATTTCTGTTGAGATGCCACATCTCAAAATTATTGTTTTTTTCCCTGAAGGAAATATGTTTATTTCCTCTGGCTGATTTTACATTTTTTCCATCTGTATTTGTCACTAACTTGATCATAATGTGTCTAGATATAGTTTTCATTGTAGTTTTCATACTTGAGTCTATAGAGCTTCTGAAATTTGAGGGTTAATATCTTTCATCAGTTTGGATAATTCTGGGTTATTGTCTATGTGAATATATTTTTCTATACATTATCTTTCTCTTCTTTCCATTGTTTCCCACCTCATCTCCCCCCACCCCTTTCTCCCACCTCTCTTTCCTCCTCCCCACCTCCATCCCTTTCTCTCTCTCACACACACACCCACACACATTTCCTTTGCTATATTTTATCTGGGAAAACACATTTCTCGTATTATGCATCATTTTGAAGTAATCAAGAGAGAATGAAAACTACACTCGAACCTTTGCAGCATCTCTGAAAGAAATCTGATAGCTATCAGCCACCTAAAAAGAGAAAAGAAAACTGAATTCATGGAGACAGAAAGACCAATTTTAAAGAGGAAAATTGTCAGTAAAGGCCTATTTTGATAAAATTTCATTGTTTAAACAGCCAGCTCTAAAATCACTCTAATAGAGCAGTAATAGTTTCCTAGTAAATCCATAGGACTGAAAAGCAATTACACCCCAGCCACTATGCCAAATAGTCCTATTAGTGGCTCTATCTGACTTCTAAGGACGCTATGTTCAACCATGTCAAACACAGTTCAGAGAGTTAAGAGCATAAAGGAAGAAAAGTCCCCTTTGGTTGCTTACAAATAAACCCATAGAGGACATGGAATTTAATCAGGCCAACTTGTCTAATGGGCCTTGCAGAAAGATGATCTAGGGGTGGGATGAACTGGGAGATGGGGGTTGACAATATATACTGTTGATACTATGTATAAAATTGATAACCAATGAGAACCTACTGTACAGCACAGGGAACTCAGTCCTCTGTGGTGACCTAAATGGGAAGGAAATCCAAAAAAGAGGTGATATATGTATACATATAGCTGATTCACTTTGCTGTACAGCAGAAACTAACATAACATTGTAAAGCAGTGACACTCCAATAAAAAAAAGAAAGATGATCTAAAATATATCACAAAATCTCCATTAACTGAGATGAAAATGTAGCTTGTACTGGCTTCCCTGGTGGCACAGTGGTTGAGAATCTGCCTGCCAATGCAGGGGACACAGGTTCAAGCCCTGGTCTGGGAAGGTCCTACATGCCGCAGAGCAACTAAGCCCATGCACCACAACTACTGAGCCTGCTCTCTAGAGCCCGCGAACCACAACTACTGAGCCCACGTGCCTAGAGCCCATCCTCTGCAACAAGAGAAGCCACTGCCTACACACCACAATGAAGAGTAGCTCCCGCTCACCACAACTAGAGAAAGCTTGCACGCAGCAATGAACACAGCCAAAAAACAAATAAATTTATTTTTTAAAAAGTGTAGCTTGTACTAAAGAGTGCCTTTAAAAATTATTTTTTAATACTAGAGGTAGATCTTCAGTGGACTGAATTGTGTCTGCCCCTTCTCAAATTCATATGTTGAAGCTCTAACTCTCAGTGTGACTGTATTTGGAAATAGGGCTTTTTGGAAGTAATTAAAGTTAAATGAGATTATAAGGATGGTATCTTAATCCAATAAATTGGTGGTATAATAAGATTATAAGAAAAGGAAGAGAGCACTCTTCCCCCACTCTCTCTCTCTCTCTTTACTATATGAGGGCCCAACAAAAAGGCAGCCACCTACAAGGCAGGAAATAACCTTCATTAGGAACCGTATCAGCCAGCACCCTGCTCTTGTGCTTCTAGCCTCCAGAATTGTGAGAAAATTAATTTCTGTTCTTTTACCTAGTCTATTATACTTTGTTATGGCAGCCTGACCTGACTGATACATACTTTCTTGAGTTCCTGGCACTGTCCTAGATGTGTTATGGCCATTACCTCACTTGACCTCATGCCAGTGGTAACAAGTATTTTCTCTACATTGTTAGCAATCAAGAAATTGATGGTCTGAGAAATAATGTTTGAATTACTCATAGATTTGTTTGGCTTCAGTGATCTTTGTATATCATATAACAACCCCTCAGCAAATGAAAGATTCAGGTTGGAAACAATTAAAATACATTGAAAGGAAAAGAGGACCCATTGCACTAAACCTCCTGGACAGGGGAGTCTTGCAGGCTTAGTAACCCAGGATTAATTAAATATTTCTCTTCATTATTTGGATGCATTGCATGACATAATCTCCTCCAACTCCCTCCCCCAATTATTATGTTGTAATATAAATACAAAAGCCTATGTATAGCATTTTAATCATAAATATAGAAAAGTTTATCTGAATACTCCAGATCGTGCGATTTTTAGATGGATTGTAAGCTTACTGTGGACAAAGACAGAATTTCATTTTTATTTGTAGTTATCATAATTTTCATTCTAATCCCATGAATAAAGAATGCTGTTAGTAAGTAGTAAATCTAGTGTTTTGGGCATAGTAATGAAAGGAGTTGGGTTTATTTTTACTGAGTGCCTCTGGGAGACATCAGATTGAATAATTATTTTTAAATAGAAATAAATTTTGTCCTGTATTTTTTTTTTTTTTTGGCCACGTGACACGGCATGTGGGGTCTTAGTTTTCTGACCAAGGATCGAACCCTTGCCCCCTGCAGTGGAAGTGTGGAGTCTTAACCACTGGACCTCCAGGGAAGTCCCAGATTGGATAATTGACATGTTAGCATGGTATACTATTTGAAGAATGTCCTATCTTCCTTTAAAAATATTTTTTGATTGATGAACTATCTCAAGTTTGACATATTTGTGTTAGATTTCTAGCTCCAGAACTTACTGTGTAGTTCTGGGCAAGTTACTTAAAAGCCTCTATTTTGTGATCTGTAAAATGGAAAAAAATTTATTCATAAAGACTGATATACTATTTAAATAATGTATAAAAGTTGTTTAGCACAGGGCTTAGTAAATATTTATTACTCAATATTGTTTGTTTTACTATGTCGTTGTGGTTATAGCCTAGAATTTCTCAAATCAGAGTGCCCACAAGTGGATTTAACAATTGGATTTAGTTCTTTCAAGATGCACAGCATCGTAAACATACATTTGATACAATTAGATATTTTACATTCATCCACTCATCAAACTAATCAGGACATCTATTTTGGTACATTTTAAGGATCAAAGAGAACTCTTTATCCTAAGATTCCAGCTTAGATTTTAAAAGGTTTGGATTATGCAAGGCTAAAATATACAGATTATAATTGATTTGTTAGTGAGATCTTAGAGAAATTTATTTAAATGGAAAAATATTGACAATTTTTTCAAGTAACTTTTGAACAAGATCCATGACAGTGAACATGTACTAGTCATGTTGTACTTCTTTTGTTCAAGATGCATTTGAGGATATCACTTCCCCAGAGGATGATCACCCTGCATTCTTTTCTCCATGAGGTTATAGGTACAAATTAATGCACATGACCATAGCTGCTTCTTTTCTACAACAATATGTACTGAAACAAAATATTAGTGTTAGTTCAAAATATTGAGTTAAATAAAAAATACTTGGCAGAAAAAAATAAATCATTTGACAGTTTAGAATTTGTAGGGTTTTTTTTTAAAAGCAGCAAAACTGTTAAAGGTAGGGAGAGTTTATTAAGCATAGAAACATAAACTCTTAATGACATCTCATTGGTACCCATTTAATTTTTTCTATATCCAGAGGATGTCTCCGTGAGTACTCCTCCATTATTCACCAGAAAAAAAGTGCTGCATAAAAGCTATCAAAATCAATTAGAGTTTGTCCACTCTGGGGGGCCAATGAGGCAGAGAATTAACCTCCAACTAATTTCCAAAGTCATTTACCAGCTGATGGCTTAGTACATTTACTGCCACAGGCACCAGGCACTTTGGAACATTTGCAAAATGCATGCTGTAGAGAGCAGGAAATGTATCTTCTGGGTCATGATAGATCCATGAACAATGTTTGTTTACTTTACACTCATAAAGTCACCTGAGGTCCAGGAAATATACATTTAATTTTATTATTAAATAATTTATTATTAAATAAAGTCAATAAAAAATTCTGTGCTCTCTAATGCAAACTAAAAAATTTCCAGTCACTTTGTTAAATTATTCTGAAGGGCACAATGCAGATAGAGCATTAATATGAGTCCAAAGAAGATATACAGATTGCCAACAAACACATGAAAGAATGCTCAACATCATTAATCATTAGAGAAATGCAAATCAAAACTACAGTGAGGTATCACCTCACACCAGTCAGAATGGCCATCATCAAAAAATCTACAAACAATAAATCCTGGAGAGGGTGTGGAGAAAAGGGAACCCTCTTGCACTGTTGGTGGGAATACAGCCACTATGGAGGACAGTATGGAGGTTCCTTAAAAAACTAAAAATAGAACTACCATAGACCCAGCAATCCCACTACTGGGCATATACCCTGAGAAAACCATAATTCAAAAAGAGTCATGTACCAAAATGTTCATTGCAGCTCTATTTACAATAGCCAGGACATGGAAGCAACCTAAGTGTACATCAACAGGTGAATGGTTAAAGAAGATGTGGCACATATATACAATGGAATATTACTCAACCATAAAAAGAAACAAAATTGAGTTATTTGTATTGAGATGGATGGACCTAGAGTCTGTCATACAGAGTGAAGTAAGTCAGAAAGAGAAAGACAAATACCGTATGCTAACACATATATATGGAATTTAAGAAAAAAAAAAGTCATGAAGAACCTAGGGGTAAGACAGGAATAAAGACGCAGACCTACTATAGAATGGACTTGAGGATATGGGGAGGGGGAAGGGTAAGCTGTGACAAAGTGAGAGAGTGGCATGGACATATATACACTACCAAACGTAAAATAGGTAGCTAGTGGGAAGCAGCCGCATAGCACAGGGAGATCAGCTTGGTGCTTTGTGACCACTTAGAGGGGTGGGATAGGGAGGGTGGGAGGGAGGGAGATGCAAGAGGGAAGAGATATGGGAACATATGTATATGTATAACTGATTCACTTTGTTTTAAAGCAGAAACTAACAAAAAAAATGAGTTCAGATGAATTTTATCTTGAATTCCTTTTATAATAACCAGGAACCAACTCCATATATTATGATTTCTACAGATGATGATACCTCTTATAATAATCAATTGCTTAAAGTAAAAATAAAGTCATAATGACTTAATAGATACTGTGGTCTAATTACCTTCTAGGTTCTAAATTATTGTAATAGCTATTACAAACATATTAACTCTCCATGGGTACACTCTCTAGTTGTCTAAAGATTTAGTCAAAATCTAACTATTTTATATATTTACAGATTACAGTTTATATCATTTGAGAGTCTGCTTTGGACATTACTCTAAAATTTAGAAATTTTTAAATTATATATTTATGTGGGTAATAAGTATCACTTTATAAAAGTATTAACTGAATATGAGATAAGCTAGGAAGAAAATTTCTCCAAAGGTGTCAGGATAACAGGATGAGAAAATGTATCCATGTGCTCAGCATCAACACATCTAAGAAAATCCTCCTTATGCATTCTGCCAGACAGATAAATTAATCTACATCAGCCTCTAAGAAAGATAACCTAATAAAGATTCAGTATGAAAGGAAATTGATATTGGGCCGGGGAAAAGAACAAATGAAGTATTTATTAGGATTTATTCAGGCTAGCATTTCCAATACTGGTTGATCAAATGAGACTTTAAATATCCACATTTTCAAAAGACTGAAAACATTTAATAGCATTTGTTTTGTTTTGCTACTGCAGAGTCTAATGATGTATAATGTTTCCTAATACAGTCTTGATAATATTTATCTCATTAATTCAAAGGCCTTTGGTTTATAATCATTATGTTATACATATAGAAAGAGCTCTCAAGACAGTCACAACATCAGATAAATCAGATAAATATATTCAGAGGGCTGGTGATGCACTTCTGAAGATTTTGATACTGAGGCCTTCTCAAACCAGGATAACTAGCAGCTTGACAAAAGAATCTAGTATAAACTAAAATACAAAATCTCTGTACTTTTTCACATAAACAAGAAATAGCAAAAGAAATTCTAGTTTTCAGTGGATTACTTTGACATATATCTCCCCCCATATCCTATCAATAGGGATTCATTGCCTCCAGTTAGAGGGTTATTTTATAAAATAGTTGAGAAATATTATTAAGAGAAGCAAAACTACCAGGATTCTCATTTAACAGTTTTTAAAGAGGGAATTTTCTGTGTTGTTTTAAAATGTGTATATCATCATAAATAAAAATGATATATTCACACAAGGTTCCCCTCTTATAAATTACATACATATACAACCACACACACATTGTCATGTGATTATTATCAAAACCTAAGTCAATCAAGCACCGTCTTGCTTATTCCGATCTTCTCTTTGACAATATCAGTGAATTAAATCCTGCAAATGAAGCAGATGCCATAAATAAGCTGCTTATACCAACACATAGCATGTGCAAAAGATTAATTGAACTGCCTCATCATGAATTATATATATGTGTGTGAATTTATGTATATATATATGTATATATAGACTGATATATATTTAGAACTAAATGATGTTATTCCCATAGTTTAGTGTGATGACATTAATTATAATAATTCTAACACTACTAAAAATAAACCATGAAACCATGAATCTATTAAAACAATTAAATCTTATTTAACCCCTCATGGTATTGGAAATGCCATTTAAATGGGCTTTAAAAATTGAAGAGTCACCTTAATCTAAAGATGATGGCATTCTGCTGGTTGGTGTTCTGTGCAAAGGCCATTGAAGGTTGCAGGCTCCGGATACTTTTTCAAAAATGATTTACCCAAAAAACTATACAACAATTTCAAAACGGCACTAAAGAACTAGTGATACAGTTGGCTGGCTCTAGTTCTCAAACATATGAAAACAGATTTGAGCTGGTTTCATGTCAGCTTTTGATGATGTTCCACAACTGAACTCTCAGCACTGCTGAGAGATGCCCTATTTCCAAGATCCCATATTATGAATTCCACTTTCTGACCCCAATATCTTTTTCTTGTGGGCTTTGGAGGCAGGTAGATGGGGGTTAAAATTCTGACTGTCATAATAAATCATCACCTTGGACAAATTACAGAATTTCTCTGAGGATAAATTTAAATTGATTCTCAGATTTTTTGTAAAAATTAGAAAATAAATTATTCATGAAATTGCCCTCCAAATAGATAACATTCAACAAATGCTCTTTCATTTTCTTCTAGAACTCTTCACCCTGATAATTAACAATAATCCTTTCTTACTGTCCTTTTTCCCTTGAGTTCCTGACCACATGTGGACTCCATAGTCAATAATTTGAACTTCATTCTCACTTTAGATTTAATTTTTTTAAAACTTTTCTTTGGTATCCATCTCTTGTTAAACCTATATTAAGCCAGCAAATTTTTTTAGGTTTTAAAACTGCACCTATTACTGGCACACTTAGCACAACCAGATGAGATCACGTACCATCATGTTAATTACATGTGCTATTCAATATCTTTTCCAAAATTGAGGCTTATGTTTCAGAATTGATGATGGATATTACAGTAATGTTTCAGATGAACCTCAAACTCACAGTGTCCAGATAAAATCTTTTTTGCATATCTTTTCTTTTTTTTCCAATTTCATTGAGATATAAATGACATGTAACATTGTATCAGTTTAAGGTGTTCAACATATTTAATATGTGTATATATTGTGAAATGATTACCATAATAATTTTAGCTGACATCTGTTACCTCACATAGTTACAAATTTTTTTCTTGTGATGAAAACTTGTAAGACCTACTTTCTTAGCAACTTTCAAATATTGTTAACTATAGTCACCATGCTGTGCATTACATCTCCAGAACTTATTCATAACACAAAGTTTGTATTTTTTGACAACCTTCACCCATTTCACCCACCCCTCCCGTCTCCTGACCCATCTGTTCTGTTTCTATGACTTTGTTTTTTCTTTTAGATTCCACATATAAGTGAGATCTTGGTCATTTTTTGTCTGATATTTTTCACTTAGCATAATTCCTTCAAGGCCTATCCATGCTGTTGTAAATGACAGGATTTCCTTCTTTTTTATGGATATATATATATGTATAAAACATTCTCTTTATCCATTCATCCATCCATGGACACTTAGGTTGTTTCCATGTCTTGGCTACTGTAAATAATGTTGCAATGGGGGTGCTGATATTTCTTCAAGATAGTGATTTCATTTCCTCTGAATATATGCCCAGAAGTGTAATTTCTGGATCATATAGTAGTTCTATTTTTTAATTTTCTGAGGAACCACTGTTTTCCATAGTGGTTGCACCAATTTGCTTTCCCACTAATAATGCACATTTGCATTTTCCTGATGATTAGTAATGTTGAGCACCTTTTCATGTACCTCTTGGCTCATTTGTATGTCTTCTTTGGAAAAATGTCTATTCAGATCCTCTGCTCATTTTTTTAATCAGATTGGTTTTTGCCATTGAGTTGTATGAGTTCTTTATATATTTTGGATATCAGATATATGATTTGCAAATATTTCTTGCATTCAGTAGGTTCCCTTTTCATTTTGTTGATAGTTTCCTTTGCTGTGCAGAAGTTTTTTAGTTTAGTGTAGTCCTACTTATTTATTTTCACTTTTGACACCTTTGCTTTTGGTGTCAAATCCAAAAATCATTCCAAGACCAATGTTAAGGAACTTATGCCCCATATTTTCTTCTAACAGCTTAATGGTTTTATTTCTTATGTTTAAGCCTTTAATCCATTTTGAGTCGATTTTTGTGTAGAGTTTAAGAAGGGGTCCAGTTTCATTTCCTTGCATGTGGCTATCCAGTTTTCCCAACACCATTTATTAAAGA
>NW_006778701.1:167900-216298 GCF_000442215.2 Lipotes vexillifer | reverse complement strand
TCCCTATTGTATATTCTTGACGCCTTTGTCATAAGTTAATTGACCATATATGTGCAAGTTTATTTCTGGGCTTTCAGTTCTTTTCCATTGAACTATATGTCTGGTTTTATGATAATAGCATACTGTTTTGATTACTATAGCTTTGTAATATAGTTTGAAATCAGGGCATGTGATGTCTCCAGCTTTGTTCTTCTTTCTCAAGATTGCTCTGGCTATTCAAGATCTTTTGTGGTTCCATACAAATTTTAGCATTGTTTTTTCTATTTCTGTGAAAAATGCCAGTGGGATTTTGATACAGATTGCATGAATCTATATATTTTGGTGGTAGTATGGACATTGAAATGATATTAATTCTTCCATTTCATGTGCATTAGATATCTTTCCATTTATTTGTGTCTTCACTTAAAATCTTTTTACCTGTTTCTCAAATTTGCTGTGTTTGTCATTATTCCAGTGTTCAAGCTTGAATAAATGAACTTATCTACTATCCTGATTGATGATCTTGAGTAGATTTAACTACTTCCAAAATTATTAGCTCCATTACAGTTCTCAGTTTGTACCTGAGGCCAAACAATACATAAACAAATAAAATGAAAACTCAATTGTGAAGCTAGTTGTCTAATCATGTCTCCCTTAAAGTTATCCAAGAAGATAATTTCCCCGTTTTCATCCTGGGTCTCAGCATTATTCCCTATTTTTTTTAATGTATTTTCTTATTTATCTAAGCCCTATACCAGTTTCTTCTTATACATCTCTCTAATTTAAAATCAAGCTTTAATTTTGATGTCCAATCTGAGCTCTAATCAATGATCCCTGAAATGATGAGAACACCACCAAATTTTGTGAATCTCCTTCTGATATTGGAGACATGTTCATTTAACTATATGTTGTCTGACGTCTAACCTTATCATCACATTTCCATTCTCACAAAATCCTAATGGTGGTACATGTCAGATTCTACCCTAAAACTGTCTTAACATATATAAACTATCTCATCTTCCTGACCAAAATCTGGGAAAACAAATCTTATAGGTATTGATGTTTAAAAGTAGTATGAGGGGATCATGTCCAAGTATTTGTTTTGGACCTTTTCTCCCACAATTAAGAAATATAAAACTGGACAAAATACATGGAGCACCTCTTCTCATACAATGAACAATGGGCAGCAAAAGGCTATTATCTTTGAGAGAAGGTAAACATAAGAGGTAAGCCCCACAGTTACTTTAGCTTTTTCCTGGTAGAACTTTCCAGATCATAGCACAGGAAAGAATAAACCAAACATACTGGGACAACTGGATAGAAACATGCAAAAGAATGAAGTTAGACCTTTATTTCACACAATATAAAAACATTAGCTAAAAATGGATCAAATATCTAAATTGAAGAACTGAAGCTATAAAACCGTTGGAAGAAAACATAGGGCTAAATCTTCAAAACCTTGATTTGGCCAAAAAATTCTTAAGTATGACACCAAAAGCCTGATTCAAAAATCACCATCAATCAACAGTGAAATTATGTGAGAAAATAAGCCCTAATTTTAAAACCACTTTTAGATGCATATTATTTTTCTTGAAATTAAAAGCATCATAACTGAAACTGAAGACTATGATGAAGAGACTGTGAATATCATAGTAAAGTACCTGTGGTAGACAGAATTCTCAAATGGCCCCCAGCATTCCTGGCCCTGCTATCCAAACCTTTGTGTCATCAACTCCCCTTGGGTGCAGGTAAAACTGACTTGCTTCTTACCAATGAAATATGGTGAAAGGGATCAGATAGTTACACCTCTGAGTGTATTATGTTGTACGAAACTCTGTCTTAGCAGATTGAAAAGAGATTTCCTGTTAACCTTGAAGACACAAACTGCCACGTTGTGGAGAAGACCATGTGATGTGAAGTAGGGGAAGCCTCTAGGAACTTCGGACCTCATGCTTCAATCACAAGGAAGTGAATGCTGCAAACAAGTACCTTGGAAAAGGGCCAACCCTGAACCTCAGACAAAATGCCAGTGCTGGACAACACTTTCAGCCAGGTGAGATTGACTGTGAGCAGAAGACACAGTTAACCTATACCTGGACTCCTTCCTACATAGGAAACAGTAAGACAACAAATAGGTGTTTAAAGCCTCAAAGTAATTTGTGGTAATTTGTTATGCAGCTTTAGAAAGCTAAAACAATACCCCAAGGGAAACAACTCTCCAGATAAAATAAATTGATCACATATTTTCTAGTAAATATTTTGAGGTCATTATTAACTGTCCCCATGAGTTCTTAATTTTCCCATTAAGTATTGGTATATACATGCTTAAAAATATCCAACTTAAACATTTAACCTTAGCTTTATTATTAAAATACTGCTTTTTAAACCATCCCTTGGGCTTTAAACTACTCTAAAATGTAGGCTTCTTCAAAGGATGCACTTTATCTCAATTTTTTTTTCATTAACAGCTTATCAGTATGTCAAACTTGACTCTGCTACTTTTAAATATTAATTTAATGATGAAATTTAAATTGTTTGTCTAAGAATGAATTAAATTACCAAGTCAATTGTGTTTATAAACCCAAACATAATGGTACCCTAAAAACATCTGAGAAAATTATCTCCCAATGGGAATTTATACTTCTCTATACTACTATGTACTCAGAAGGATAAAAGAGTACAAGAAAGGGAAGGAAAAAGGAAATGGGGAAGGAATGAAGAAAGGGAGAGAAGAGGAAGGATAGCAATGGTATTCATAATTTTATAACCCCCATAGGGCTAAATTTAGAGAAGGGCACAGAATAGCTTGTTAGTAAATATATGTTGCATGATAATTTAAAATAAACAAATGTTCAATTAGCACTCAGATGAGGAAAGTCCTGGAGTTGGGGAAAGAAAGATAAATTTTTCACATAAATGTGTGTGGTTGAGTATTAGTGTGTGTTTGTGGATGTGTTTTGTGTGTGTGTGTGTGTGTGTGTGTGCGTGCATGTAACTCTAGAGGAATGGTCTTTGGGGGAAAGACACCAAGAACTCTAAGTGCTGTCTAGCTGGACAAAAATGGATATAATTGAGGTAAAATTTCATTTCATTTGTACCTCTTTTGTTTTTTAAAGGACAGTATTGTTTTTGTTCATTGATTTTTCACATATAATTGAGTCATGTTGACATGTTAAGAGTTACCTCATTATACTCAATGATAGTTTTCCCTTGAACTATATGGTCACCTGAACATTAGTGCTTACTATAATGCTAATAGCAATTTCCTTTTGAATTTCTAATTTTTTTGAATCATATCAGCTTCTGGTCATGATGCCTTGGTGTCTAAAATGTACAATAACTTCATAAGAGAAAATAGATAAAGCTTATAAAGCTTTTGAATCATCTACTATTAGGCTTAAAGTTAAATGATTTTTATCACTCTTAGAAATCAGTGACCTAGTCAGAATGGAAAACTACCTTTCCTTTGGAAGATGTCAGAAAATGGTTAAAGGAATTTAAAGAAAAACTCTAAAGAAAATAATTTTAAGACGGAAGGAGACAGATTTTCTTAGAAATACCATGGCCATGTAATTTTTTAAAACTGTTAAATTTATGAAATAACACGTCAGTATACAAATCATGTCGGTAATTTTCAAATGGTTTTGAGTGCTATAAAATGCCTTTGATATACCTGAGGTTTGAATTCTAAAAAAATCTTATATTTCTGAATCATTGATTGAATTTTTTGAGCTCTTTCAATACTAGGAGGCGCAAAGATCTATGAGAATCCACTAGAAACTGAACCAAGAGACCACACTTGAAAGAAATGTTATTTTCTTTGTAAAAATAAGTGATGATAGGGAGGTGAAGAAAATAGAATAGAATTTTCTTTTTTGCATGTTTTCAGTCAACAGGTACTAAAAGAATAGAACAAACCTTTCCAAAATGCTAGTAGTTAAGTGTACACCATAGTCCTGGTGCCCAAATTCCTTTCAAACTGGAAATTCTCAGGAAGTGAAAGGCCATGTATCAACACTCAGGAAGCTGAAAATCATGAGCCATATTTAAGTTCATATAAAAATACTCACAATGTGCATGAATATATATTATCAGATAACATTTCTAATGATGCCTACTCCTCTCAAAAACATCATTACACAAATAATGGACATGTTGCTTGTGATATGTTGTTGCCTAGAAAAATTTACTTTCTTATTCCAATTGGAGGATAGCAAAACCCCTAGAGGTACTAGACTGTGTGATTCCTAGCTGACCATCTGCTAGAGATGGTCACTTGCTGCTTCTATCACCCAATATGACTTGTGCATGTACCTATTACAGATCCATTAACACTATATTTGCAGTTGTAGTTTACATATCATCTCTATTTGTCTGTAAGGCCGGTTGGGGACGTTTCTTATTCTCATTCCTTTCAGGGTACCCTAGCACCTTTACAGGGCCATGCACACAATAAGCACCAATAAAAATATATTGAATAAATATTAACAACTTTCAGGACTAAACCCAGCTCAGTCTCACTTTCTGTAAATTTATGTCCCACCTTTGAATGTATCCTACCTTTAATATTTAGGTCAGGACAAACTATATAAGAAGGTAATCTTTTCTCAGATTTGCTTGTTGTTACCAACATTCACACACTATTTCTTTTCTGTAATTGTTTTTACCACTCATCTATTAAGAAAGAGCCCAAGATAACTTGAGTTACCATAAGGACTTAGAGAATTAAAAAGGTGATTTGCTTCAGCCACCATCCAGAGTCTCATAGGCCCTTCATTCATGAAGCAGCTTCAATAGACTGCTATCAAAAGTCATTTAGGCTATGTAGCATTTCATATTGCTATCTTTAATATGTACAAAGTCAAGGTAGCACTACCTAGAGCAGCCCTATCCAATATATATAAATATATAAAAATTTATATTTATTTTGAGCCACATATGCAATTAAGAAAATGTCAATAGCTCCATTAATAAGGTGAAATTAATATTAATAATGTTTTAATTACTCAATATATGATATTTGAACATGGAATTTCTTTAAAGAAAATATTAATAAGATAGTATAAATGACACTATTTAAAGTCAGAACTAGAATATTTCTGCAAGTGCAGGTCACTGTACTCTAGAATGTTTTCAAGATTTGATTTATCCAATGGCAGCTTTGATATTTCCTATTCAAGATATTTTAAGCAAAAACAGTGAAACAAACTCATTGAGCTGTTTCCATCAGTCTATTCTACTCTTGGAAAAGTCATATATGCCTCTTCACCTTTCCCATACATCTAATGTTATGAAAGAGAAAAATCAACAACCCATTAGCTCAAACCTTCATTAAAATGTTGCAACACAAGAATAGGTCCAAGATTAGTGTCCTGAAGGGAGCAAATAGCTCAAAGATTTCATAAGATAGATTGAGGAAAGTCAGTTAAAGTTCAGTTTGCTCTAAAAATTAGGCCCTGCTCATATTCTCAGAAAGTATGGAGAATCTTATGCTTTCTGTCCTTATTCATGGATCATGGGATGGAAAGTATGACTAAGGTCATGGTTTAGCAAACATTGCTTGAACAATTTAGTCTCAGTAAGGGATGGAAGGAGAAGAAGTGGGAAGATAGTAGGAACTACAAGGGTCACGGTGGCTTTCAAGATCATTCTTAGTCCTTCCTTGAGGCCAGCATTGGCTTCAAGGTAAACATATTGAGGTCAAATTTCAGAGTCCAGATTTTCACCACTAGCTGATGTTTCTGAGTCTGAAGAACTAATAAGCGTTGAGTGCATTCAATAATTCCTCCTCTGACCTTTTGTTTTATATAGTGATTTCAGTTATCATTTGGGATGGCAGCTACACAGAATCATTTAAGACTGGAAAGAATACAACATAGGGCTGGGATGGCAAATAAGTAGAATCATTAATAACCAATGAGCTCTGTTTAGCTCTCCAACTATTTTCCCTAGTTCTATTAAGGAAAAAAAGTCTCATATCCTAAATTCTATCTGAATCTTCCCTCTGGATGACCCAGAAAGTGGTACAGAGGCCAGGTCTCCATTTTCTTAAAAATAAATCTATTCTGTTGTATCTTTTATCTTATCAGTCAGATTTTGTGAAAACATCAAAGATTAATCTGTGGAAATCAAGGCGTTAGTATTAAGGGGAAAAAAATCTTAACTTTTCATTTTTAAAAATTAACAATCTATTAACTAAGAAAAAGTTTTAAAATATAATAGTAACCCAAAGAGGAAGTGTATGACAATTAGTAGTTCCCAGAAGTGGAGGTCTTTGTTCTGGAATCTTGGGCCAAAGCTATTTATACCTGGAAATCTACTGCTTGATGTGAGATTCTTGGAAAAGCTTTCTCCTGCTTCAACCCTTCTGCTTTGGAAAAATCATGTGAGATTCTCAGCTTCAGCTCTCCAGATAGTGACAGCATCCTACTATGGGAGCATATATTTTTTGAATTAGGAAGCATGGATCCAGAGATCTATGCCTTGTAATTTTCCTACTGTATCAGCAGTTAATAATATCTGAAGTGGTTCCAACAAATTTCAAGACCAGTCTCATGTTGGTGTCGCTTCAAGTAAAACAGGGTTCTGGGCTGAAGGTCATGGAGAGATTCCTGTGGTTTCTCTTTAGGAAAAGCCAGCTATGCCTTCTGATTATAAACTTGGGTATATTGCATCAGTCAGTTATGGGAGGTGTAATTCCAAATCCCACAGGGTGACCTGTGATTTGTTCATAATATGATAAGTTATGATTTCTTGTGGATGAAAATGATAGCTTTTAAAAGCTGAAGGTAGTGGGCTTCCCTGGTGGCTCAGTGGTTGAGAGTCCGCCTGCCGATGCAGGGGACGCGGGTTCATGCCCCGGTCCGCGAAGATCCCACATGGCGCGGAGCGGCTGGGCCCGTGAGCCATGGCCGCTGAGCCTGTGTGTCTGGAGCCTGTGCTCCGCAACAGGAGAGGCCACAACAGTGAGAGGCCCGTGTACCGCAAAAAAAAAAAAAAAATGCTGAAGGTAGTACTTTGGCCATCACTTTTATACTTCTTCAGATAATTTCACAAGATTTACTTTTAGGGTACCATCTTTTTCTTTCAATTTTCCCCTGACAATTGGGGAAGATAAAGACAATATATTTATTTACTTATATTCATTGTATATTCATATTTACAATATATTTATTATGTGAGTATAATATCTAATTATATTCAATATATGTATATCAATGTGGAGAGAGAGAGAAGGAGAGAAAGGGAGAGAGGGAGAGAGTGAACACATCTGAGAATACTGAGAATGAACAACTTAAAAATGTCATAGATGGTTTATTTAGACATTTGTCATGTTATTTACTAATACTTTGGTATTATAGATATCAAATCTGGAGTTAATATTTGTATATATTCATCCTTCCTAATCTCTATGTTCTGGATGGACATGCCATTAAATGCCTTCCTAAGATAAGAAATAGATTGTAATCCATAATATCTAAGATATTTTAGTGCTTCAGATTAAATGTAACTGAAAGTCAGTAAGGGAGAGTATTATTACTATTATTATTTTGTGGTACGCGGTCCACTCACTGCCGCTGCCTCTCCCGTTGCGGAGCACGGGCTCCGGACGCGCAGGCCCAGAGGCCATGACCCACGGGCCCAGCTGCTCCGTGGCACGTGGGATCCTCCCCGACTGGGGCACAAACCCGCGTACCCCACATCGGCAGGCGGACTCCCAACCACTGCGCCACCAGGGAAGCCCAGGGAGAGTATTATTAATGAGTTATATTTTGTAAAAAAGAATAGAATCACTCATAATTATGCAGCAGATGACTCTCAAATATATGTACCATAATTAAAACCTGAGTATGTTTTCTGTATATTTGCAGTGGGGATTAAATCGTAGATTACACTTAAGTGGGTGATTCTATTTAAATTTTTAATTCAGTTTTAATTTTTATTTAACTTATGGAGGCTGTCCTCTTTATAAAAAAAAATAGGACTGAAAAGACACACTATCCTTTTTATTATATGTAGGAACAGAAACAGATTCACTTAATACTTTGATATATAGAATTCTGTGGCTATTGCATGTCTATAGCACTTTACTTCATTTGTGATACCTATTTATAGTATATTTAAGCGCAGTGTTACCTCTTTAATATACATTACATCTTTAAAAATCCATGAACAAAATACAGTCAAATTCAAAGTCATGATTTACCCCATGGAAATGTATAATTTTTATTAAGATTGTAAAAATGTAATTATTACTGGCACTTTTCTGTTTTCCTTCTTGCCTTCAATTTTTATAAATAAAGTACAGGACAACACTTAATATTTTAGTAAAGAAGTCTTAGGCAGAGTATATTTGTAATGTTATCCACCTATATCCAAATGCTCTGCTTAATTCCATCTTTCATCTGACTTGCAAAATTTCCATTACCTTTACAAACATAATTCCAAAAATGAGCTCAGGAAGAAAATGACAATACCTTGAATTCTATTCTATTAATAATAAACTCTTATGTGGATATAAATTTTCATTTGTTTCTTTCCTTTGATAATCATAACGACTTTGTGAGAGATAATCACAGCAGAAAACTGAGCTTGACAGAATATTGAGACAGTTTTCCCAAGTCCCAACTCTGTAAGGCTGGAAATATAAACTGAAATTTTCTGGTTCTAACTCTAGTGCCTTTAATCTATTCCGTATTTCATTTCAAAATACAGATATGTCCAGGTGGCAGGATCAGAGGTCAGAACTGAGCTAAGTATATCTAATGGTCTCACAGTCATTCACAATAGTGCCAAAGCAGTTTTAAATATTTTGGGTCTCCCTGTATATTAGTCTGCACTTAACTACTATTCTCAAGGTATATCATAATAAAATGCAAATTAATAAGTGTTTATTCAAGGAAAAGGCAGAACCACAAGTCAATGTCATCTTGACAAAGTTGCTGTGGTTTTTATTGTTGGTTTATAAACTTCAGTTTCCAAAAAGAGAGTATGTGTTAGTAATAGGATGGTTATTACATACTAGGGTAAATGTACAATACTATAAATATAGATTCAAAGGAATGTCTCTAGTTAGCAGATCTGTTTACTGAGATGCTCAGGTCTGATCCAGGATATCACTGGGAGTACTTGGGATACCTGTCCTCTCTACTCTCCTCTTAGTTGAAGACTTTACTAACTTCTCCAGGAAAACCACTTTAACCCTTCCTTCCCAATGAAAGCACAATAACACTTTGTGTATATATAGATATTGATACAGATATAGATATAGATAAATATTGTAATGTATATATATCTACTATAATCTGTTAGCCTATAGGGAAGCCCACCTTTCTCCTTCTCCCATTCTTCCTTTGTTCTACCCCCAAATAAGAATATTATTTACACAATTATTCAAGTACTATGATTTGCCTTTTGTGTGGGTTTAGTCTCTTAGGAGACTTGCACTTTTCCTAGAAGACTAGAGCAATGGGAAGGCTTGGGAAGACCCAGCATTTTTCTTGTCTGTCTGTTGAGCTCCTTCCTTCTACGCTGTCCAAGAAGTGAGCAAGCTGAGACCCAGCCTCCTTTCTCAGAGCTCTAATGTCTAGGGCAAATGCCAAAAACCAGCTCTGCACAAGGTGTGGAGCAAAACCCTTGCTGACTCTTCTGTTTTTGCAGTTACAGTGTCTTTATGGATTGTGAGCACTTCTTTCACAAATCTTTTCTCACCAACATAGTTGTGAAATATAACAAGCTAAAGTCCAGGTGTATGTTCAGAAAGAAACTGGCAAAAAAAAATCTTACTTACTTTGATTCTCAATCACTGTCATCAGAAAGAGAAGTTTCTGTGTGGACCAGTCATGCCAGTGTTGAAATAGAGGTTTTAAGACAAAGCATCAAGTAGAAACAGTCTTTTTTGTTTCTTTCTTTTTTTGTTTGTTAACCACATCCTTTGTCCATTTATCTCCTTTGAGGCCCTGGATAAGTAATAAGTGGCTTATTAAGAATAACATTCGAAGTTTCAGAAATCTGAGTTCTGGATCCTATCTTTTGATGTCTTCACACTCCCAGCATAACATGTGTTTGTCATATCATGATTACTTTTTCATAAGTTTGTCTTCTCCATCAAAGTAAACTCTTTGAAGTCATGGGACATTTGTTATTCACATTCTCTTTGCAGGTTACTTTATTGCCTAGCAGGCACTTGATGTTTGCTGAATAAAAGATCAAAAAATTGACAAAAGTACTACAGGACAGGCCACTCAGACAACCTGGAGAGCATTTGACAGATGGAATTCAAAAACTACTACTTGAACATTCAACTTACATAAAAATATGCTTTGAAAAATAAAATGCTTGGAAATTAATTGTTGACGTCAATTTGATTTGTAAAGTATTGACGTAACAGGCTTAGTGTAGTATCAGTTTCTTCCTACTTTTAATTACAGCAAATACTTCATATAAGATAATTAACTACTGAAGATCACATGCAAATTTCTTTATCAGGTCCTGAAAGCCTTCTCTCTAGCTACCTATCTCTAGTTCTGTGGGCACAAGTTATGGATCTTTTTTCAGAAAATGTTTACCAAAGATTATAGATCTATACCTAATATTTTACTTTTTAGATGTAAGTCACAGGTGTCCCAGAAATCAATGTTTCTTTTTTCATTGTCTTATATAATATTGAGAGATACACTCAAGCATCATTCTAGGCAAATAAAATTTAGGATATAAAGTGAATGTTAAGAAAAGTGGTTCTAAATTATTACAGCTTTAGCAGTTTGCAAAAGAGGATTTCTGAAAAGCTTTGTGAAAATGCAAAATTGAATGATTTCTCAATTTGTTTACTTCACCTTTTCTTTTGGTAATATTGATTGTTTTGTATGTTTGTCCTTTGCAGTTTTAATTCATTTAGTGAAAATAATATTTATCTCTAAGACATCATTTTCTATTCAGAGTCATTATGTGAACAAGAATACGAATTTGGCATAAATAGAAGTGAGAACAGCATTTTAACCAGAAACAAAAGCAATGCTTTGCCCACCTGAAAAGCAAAGTAGCTATTGCAAGCTGTAAGGAAAAAGAGGTTTAACTGTCACAGCATTCACCTAATTCTTATTCAATAACAAGAATCTCATTTTTTTTATATTCAGTGAAAGAAAGTGTCTGCACTGATGTTTTAAAACATGGTATCTGATATTACTCTCATTCGTTTTGTCCCTTCAGCTGTAAGAGAATCAATAAACAACAGGCATAATATTAACACTTTAGATTGTATATAAAGTGATTATTCAGCTGGCCTAGATCTGTAATTCCGGATGGTGATTTTGCAATTAGTGTGTTGTGATGTTTCTAAACACTAATTCCTTTAGTAAACGCTGGTTCAGTTAAGCACTACTATGTTGGATTGATTCTAAAATGCCTTGTTCCAGCTTGGAACAGTGGATGGGACTGTGAGTTTGTCATATTAATTTAATCTCACACCCTGGCAATTAGCCCCACATAGCAATCTTAATCATGTTCCAAAACAACTTCGTTAATAGTTTATTTCAGTAAAATGCACTTTAAGGCAAGAGGAATTGCACTGCTAACCTACAAGGTCTATATTGTACTTTTCTTTAAAGACTTGACCAAGTTCATATGGCACTCATTAACTATTTTCCATTTCTTTCTTCTCTTTTAAATTTCTAATCTATTTGGGAAAGCTATTATATTAGCAATTGCCTTCTAAGACCAATGTACAGATCCTGAAATTACTTCTGATATTCTCCAAGTCTTGATCTTCATAAAATATATAATTGCTGAACTCTATTTTATCATGTAAAAGCTATTATGTCACATAATTTAATAAGGATAAATGGATTAAAAATATAAACATCTGCCTACAATAGACATTACTTATCAAACATTAACTCCTATTAATGCCTTTTGTTCTGAAACTTTAATTTTCACTCATTCCAAACCTCCTTCTTAAGGAAAAGCAAATGCATTAAGCTCAGGCACAAGAATGTTTTGTTTAGGTTAAGAGGCTCATGTTTCAATCCTTTCAATATGTAACATGCAATGAAAGCATGAATAGAACTAGATCCTGAACACACTATTGGTGTTTCCTTTCCAGGTTCAGTGTCCTGTCTAGGTTTAGATGGAGAAGGAGAGGAGGAGGAGGAAGGAGAATGAGCAGAGGTCAGATGACCACAATCACCTAAAATTCAACCATCCGTCACTTCTACATGGTGTGTGTGTGTGTGTGTGTGTGTGTAGTGATTACACTCATGTCTGAGTTTGCTCATGTCTGAGTTTGCATGTTTAAGGGTTGAAGGCAGAGTCTTCCACAGAGATTAAAAAAAAATATGGGACAAATACCCTTCCATTTATATGAGATATAACACTTGTGAGAACACTGTTTTTCTCTAACTTAAGTGTATGATCCCCACAACCATTTGAAAAAAATGTGGAACTACCCGGTATAATTAGAAAAGGAGGAGCATATTTGGAGCTTAGCATTCATTCCTGCAGAATAAAACAAGACATGCCTGGCTCTCAAACTAGTCAGTTACCTAGTATAATTCTGTTCAGCTACAACAGACATAATAGCAATATGTGTAATGTTGAAATGCACCTAAATACATTTTATGAGGTTTGAACAGTGGGACACTAATGTATCATTATACACAATTCTTTGCTACCTGAACTCAATCAAGACCACTAAAGTTCCATAACTTAATCTCTTCCAGGCTGTAAATAGAAAGTGTCTTGAAAATACACAAGCACGTTTTAATATATTTTTCTGACACAAATACTGTATTACAGAAGATTTTGTTTCAAAAATGTAAATATGCTCAACTCTGAAAATAATTTGTAGTTAAAAATTCAAATCTTAACCCAAGTTTATTTATATTGGCACTTGTCTGTGTTCACATTTTATAACCCACAGTTTCTTAAGAGGATTTAGAGTGCTCCAAATAATCTCAAATTTCAGTAGTTTCTGCAATTATTTTTTTTAATTTTTATAAACTGAACTTGTTTTCTGTAGAGAAAATGAATAGCTAACTTGAAATCCTTTTAAAATTATTCTCCTTTATCATATGAATTTTACTTTTAATAGTTCAATCATGTTTTCAAAAGTTTATTTCAGATATTTCTGTTATTTAGAAATCGTTTGAGTATTTTATGTTTTAAGATTAGTATGCATATCCTAGAAACTAAGAGTACATTTGGTATGCCAATTGAAAGTTGTGTTTACAATGCACTCATATATGTTAATATAATCTTACACATCTTGCTTACAGTACCAAAAAGTTGCAAGAAGAAACTGAACAATGGAATAAAATACTTAGAAACATTAATAAATAAACAGTTCAAAGGGCTTGGGAATAATGAGAGAGCCCCTGAATAATACGGAGATAAGACCAGTGCAAATGTGCAGGAGGACAGTTCTGCAGATATGGAAATGTCACACTGAGCTTGAGCTGTTCTGTCATCACACTTCTCTTCATTCCCCTCAGCCAGGCTTCCTATTGATCCCCTTCTCTAGTCAGGTGTCTGCTTGCAGCCTGTTTCCAATAACGATCCTCTTTGCTTTCAAGACCTCCTACTCTAAGAATAAAAAGGAAAAAGAAAGCATACACCTGCTTGTAACAGATTTTCCAAATCTATGATCAAATTCAGTGTATCTTTGAAATCAAATGGAAATTTTAAAAATAAAAGAATATTTGTCTGTCTTTTTTCCTACTTACAAGATTATCCTGAATCTATTATATTATTTCTATTATTTCAGTTCCTGTGCTTGGTATAGGAGAGAAAGCTTGAACTTTTAGCCATGAATTAAGTTCTAATTCTAGAATTTTAAGTTACTATTTTGATGGGCACTCAAATGCCTTAATATTCCCATATGGAAAGCAGGGAGAGTAATATTCCCTTATAAAATGATACTAAAATGTAATATATGGCTGTATGCAAAATACCTGGAAAGTATTTGGTCTTTGTACTGGGTTGAATTGTGTCCCCCCAAAAGATATATTCAAGTCTTAACCCCCAGTACTGGTGAATGTGATCTTATTTGCAAATAAAATGTTGGCAAATGCAATTAAGTTAAGGATCTCAGAATGAGATCATCCTGAATTTAGGGTGGAACCTAAATCCAATCACCAGTGTACTTACAAGAGTAAAGAGAGGGAAATATGATTCACACAGGGAAGAACACCCCATAAAGAACATAAAGATGGAGGCATAGATTATAATTATGAAGCCCCAAGCTGAGGAACATCAGGGGTTTCTGGTGGCCACCTCAAATTAGAAGAGAAGTTTGGAAGGGATTCTCCCTCAGATCCTCAAGAAGGTATCAATACTGTCAACACCTTGACTGTGGACTGTGAGAGAACAAATTTCTGTTTCCTATGCTGTCTAGTTTCTGATTATTTGTTACAACAGCCATAGGAAACTGATACAGTCTTCAAAATTGATTCTAGTTCTTTTGTTTTACTATGAACTTGTATATTTTCAAGGGTGAGATCTATTCAGTGTGCACCAATATGTCTGTATCGGTTAAGTGTGGCTGGCATTGCTTTGTTTAGTGCTCAACTTGGTAAGATTTGGCCTGTGCCATAACTAGTACATATTTTGAATATTATTCCTCTCTATTTATTTGACTGATTCATCCTGAGCACTGAAAAAGTACCCACTGATGGGAATAGAGGTGAATTTAGAAGGAGGAGAGGAATGCAACGAATTGTGGAAGGCAGAGGATGAGGTCTAACCAGGTTATATTTTGCCTGGTAAGACAGGACATACTACAAGTCTTCAGGTAAGAACAGAAATGTATGTAAGCCCGAATAGCATCTGCCTGAAAACAAAAAGTATTAATATTAAGCATGCCAAAATCAGGCTTAAGAACAAGAGTATCTCTTAAGGTTTTTTCCTAAGGTAATATATGACCAAAATTCTGTGACCTTTTGGCTAGACTCCAGCTACTCTAAGGCAACTTCATGCAACATGCATAATTAGCTTGGCAGACTCAGACAGTGTTCTAGGTATTTATGGGAAGTGGAAAGTGGACAAGACATTTCTTGTCCTCAAGGATTTTACAGTCTAATTAGAACAGTGAGATATATACACTAGAAAATGTTACAACAAGAAATAACAAGTTATACATGTCATCTAAGAGTTAGTAACAGAAATCAATTACTGATTTCATTGTTCATTATGGATATAGACCAAGAGCTTGCTGTAGGCTATAGATACCGAAATCTACCCATGTAATGTATATGGCATTTCCTTTGCAGATTGGTATATTACTAAACACTCTCCCCAAAAACATACCTCTGGAAAATTATACAAGTGCTGCTTGTTGATAGGAACATTTTATATCTAGCTGGATAGTATTGAATAGTTTTTTAAAAAGCCTAAATAACTAAGATTTCCTATTGAAAAACACAATTTTTCCCCTAATGAAATCTGTTTATTTATTGACTATGCCTACTTCAGGAACTGAAGATAGAATTTTATATTTAAAATCATTTCTGTTTTGCCTTCTTGCTTTATTAAAATATAAGATTTTTAAGATTAAAAAAATAATATATAGAAGGAATAGACATGATTTCCTATAAGTACAGTTTATTGCCTTTCTTTTTGCTTCTCTTTAAGAACTAATTACCTAAATGGTACTTATTTAAACATATTCTTGCTCCACACAGTGAAAGGAACAGAAGCAATATTTTTTAATATAAAAAAGGAGCTATTATCCACACTGAAAAAAGTGGGGGAGCAAAGGGAAAAATAACAATTGTCTTAGTTCAGCTGCTATAACAAATTACTAAAGACTAAGTGCCTTATAAATAACAGAAATTTATTTCTCACAGTTCTCAAGGCTGGAAGTCTGAGATCAGGGTGCCATGAATTCTCTGGTGAAAGCACATTTCCCTGTTAATAGAAGGTTGTTTTCTCATTGTACGCTTACTTGGCAGAAAGCAAAAAGAAACAAGCTCTCTCTTGACTCTTTAAAGGACACTACTCCCACTCATGAGGCCTCTACTCTTATGACTTAATCTAATCCTAATTATCTCCTAAAGGCCCAACCTCCCAATATCATCACATTGGGGGGGGCAGGGTTTCAACACGTGAATTTGGGGGGGACGCAAACATTCATCCATAACAGTAATGCTCTGTAAAATAAGTTTTTAAAGTAAAATTTATTACTGAGTGGAAAATTCTCTGAATATAAAGCAGATACATCTTTGTATCTTCGATTATTTTTATGTCATGAAAAATAATTGGAAACAGTTATGTTTTCAGTTATGTTTTAAAAGTAGAAAACATGCTCCAAAATATATGTGTCTCTGATCTCTGTGAAACACATAAATATTAGAAATTTGTAATAATTTTCTCTACACACTCCTATTTAAATGTATATGGAAAAGGAAAAAACATACAAAAAATAAGAAAAAGAAATACAACTGTATTCTGCTCTGGTCTTAGTTAGGTCTGAGTCCAATTTTCAGTGCCTTTCATGTGAGACCAATCTAATTTGGCAAAATTGATTCCTAGGCACTTTAGGCAAGAGTCTCTTTATTGGGGATATTAATTAAAATGAGAAAATTGTATAGACCATCTCTTTAATTCCATCTACCCCAACAGTCTTGAGATGCTGTGTACTTCATTGATGAAACCTGCTAGTCTGTGGATCCTTTTCCATATAAAACAGCATCTTTCATGGACCAAACATTATAAAACAGATTCCAGGAATACAATTTTCTGTGGCACCAACAGTTATTCATCCACTGATAATATCCAATAACAGAATTTGTCTCAGTGTATTCTGTGCAAATCAAACAGACACTGCTTAGAGTACTCTGTGACTTGACCAAGAGGCTCAAGATTTCCCCCTTTCTATAGAGGCTGGGACAGGGAAGAGTCTGATGTCCCAGCTATACTAAATGCCATTCTTTAATAATTATCTTTATTTATTACCCTGAAGATCCTCCTTGTGAATACTCCTGACCCTTGTTCAGACTAGTGATTCCCAGCATAAACACAATATTAGAATCACTTCTGGAGTTTCTAAACCTCCCGAGATCCAAGCTATACCCCAAATCAATTAAAGCAAAATCTTGGGTGTTAGATCCAGGCATCAATTAAATTTTAAAACTTCGAGACAGAGGGGGGACGTTCAAGATGTCAGACATGGAGATCACCTTCCTCCTCACAAATACATCAGAAATACATATACATGTGGAACAACTTGACAGAGCACATACTGAATGCTGGCAGAAGACCTCAGACTTCCCAAAAGCCAAGAAACTCCCCATGTACCTGGGTAGAGCAAAAGAAAAAACAAAAAACAGAGACAAAAGCATAGGGACAGGACCTGCACCTCTGGGAGGGAGCATGAAGGAGGAAAAGTTTCCACATACTAGGAAGCCCCTTCACTGGTGGAGACGGAGGGTGACGTGGGGAAAGCTTCAGAGCCATGGAGGAAAGCACAGCAACAGGGGTGCAGAGAGCGAAGCGGAGAGATTCCCACACAGAGGATCGGTGCTGACCTGCACTCACCAGCCCGAGAGGCTTGTCTGCTCACCTGCCAGGATGGGTGGGGCTGGGAGCTGAGGCTTGGGCTTTGGAGGTCGGATCCCAGGGAGAGGACTGGGGTTGGCTGCGTGAACACAGCCTGCAGGGGGCTAGTGCAACACAGCTAGCTGGGAGGGAGTTCAGGAAAGAGTCTGGATCTGCCTAAGTGGAAAGAGACCATTGTTTCAGTCTCTTTCTCTGCACAAGGAGAGGGGATTCAGAGCACAGCCTAAACGAGCTCCAAAGATGGGCCCGGGCTATCAGCGTGGACGCCTGAGATGCTAAGGCTGCTGCTGCAGCTACCAAGAAGCCTGTGCGCACACACAGGTCACTATCCACACCTCGCCTCACGGGAGCCTGTGCAGCCTGCCACTGCCAGGGTCCCGTGATCCAGGGACAACTTCCCTGGGAGAACACACGGCACGCCTCAGGCTATTGCAACGTCACACCAGCCTTGCCGCCACGGGCTCTCCCCGCATTTCGTACCCTTCCCTCCCCTGCTCCCGCCAGCATGAGTGAGCCAGAGCCCCCTAATCAGCTGCTCCTTTAACCCTCTCCTGTCTGGGTGAAGAACAGACACCCTCAGGCAACCTACAAGCAGAGCCAGGGTCAATCCAAAGCTGAACTGCAGGAGCTTTGCAAACAAAGAAGAGAAAGTGAAATCTCTCCCAGCAGCCTCAGGAGCAGCCGATTAAATCTCTACAATCAAGCTGATGTACCCTGCATCTGTGGAATACCTGAATAGACAACGAATCATCTCAAAATTGAGGTGGTGGACTTTAGGAGCAACTGTAGACTTAGGGTTTGCTTTCTGCATCTAATTTGCTTCTAGTTTTATGTTTATATTAGTTTAGCACTTAGAGCTTATTATCATTGGTAGGTTTGTTTATTGATTTGTTTCCTCTCTTCCTTTTTTTAAAAATATATATATTATATATATATAATATATAATATATATATATATATATTCTTTTTCCTTTTGCTATTTTTGTGAGTGTGTATCTGTATGCTTCTTTGTGTGATTTTGTCTGTATAGCTTTGCTTTTACCATTTCTCCTAGGGTCCTATCTGTCCGGTTCTTTTTTCTTTGTATAGTTTTTAGCACTTGTTATCATTGGTGGATTTTTTATTTTTTGGTTGCTCTCTTTTTATTTTTAATAATATTGTTTATTTTAATAACTTTATTTATTTAATTTATTTTTTTCTTTCTTTCTTTCTCTCCCTTTTCTTCTGAGCCATGTGGCTGACAGAGTCTTGGTGCTCCAGCAGGGTGTCAGGCCTGAGCCACTGAGTGGGAGAGCTGAGTTCAGGACATGGGTCGACCAGAAACCTCCTGGCCCCATGTAATATCAAACGGCAAGAGCTCTCCCAGAGATCCCCAACTCAATGCTAAGACCCAGCTCCACTCAATGACCAGCAAACTCCAGTGCTAGACACCCTATGCCAAACAACTAGCAAGACAGGACCACAACCACACACATTAGCAGAGAGGCTGCCTAAAATCATAATAAGTTCACAGACACCCCAAGTCACACCACCAGATGCAGTCCTGCCCACCAGAAAGACAAGACCCAGAGTCATCCACCAGAACACAGGCACCACTCCCCTCAACCAGGAAACCTACACAAGCCACTGAAGTAACCTTACCCACTGGGGGCAGGCACCAAAAACAATGATAACTAAGAAGCTGCAGCTTGCGAAAGGAGACCCCAAACACAGTAAGTTAAGCAAAATGAGGAGACAGAGAAATACACAGCAGATGAAAGAACAAGGTAAAAACCCACCAGACCAAACAAATGGAGAGGAAATAGACAGTATACCTAAAAAAGAATTCAGAGTAATGATAGTAAAGATGATCCAAAATTTTGGCAATAGAATGGAGAAAATACAAGAAACTTTTAACAAGAACATAGAAGAACTAAAGACCAAACAAACAATGATGAACAAAACAATAACTGAAATTAAGAATTCTCTAGGAGGAACCAACAGCAGAATAACCGAGGCAGAAGAACGGATAGAAGAACCTGAAAGATAAAATAGTGGAAATAACTACCACAGAGCAGAATAAAGAAAAAAGAATTAAAAGAATTGAGGAAAGTCTCAGAGACCTATGGGACACCATTAAATCCACCAACATTCAAACTATATGGGTCCCAGAAGAAGAAGAGAAAAAGAAAGGCACTGAGAAAATATTTGAAGAGATTATAGTTGAAAACTTCCCTAACATGGGAAAGAAAATAGTCAGTCAAGTCCAGTAAGCACAGAGAGTCCCATACAGGATAAATCCAAGGAGGAACATGCCAAGACACATATTAATCAAATTATCAAAATTTAAATTCAAAGAAAAACTATAATAAGCAGCAAGAGAAAAGCAACAACATACAAGGGAAACCCCAAAACCCTATAAGGTTAACAGCTGATCTTTTAGCAGAAACTCTGCAAGCCAGAAGGCAGTGGCAGGACATATTTAAAGTGATGAAAGGGAAAAAATTACAACCAAGATTACTCTGCCTGGCAAGGATCTAATTCAGATTCGATGGAGAAATTAAAACCTTTACAGACAAGCAAACGCTAAGAGAATTCAGCACCACCAAACCAGCTTTACATCAAATGCTTAAGGAACTTCTCTAGGCAAGAAACACAAGAGGAGGAAAAGACCTACAATAACAAACCCAAAACAATTAAGAAAATGGTAATAAGTACATACATATCAATAACTACCTTAAATGTAAATGGATTAAATGTTCCCACCAAAATAGACTGGCTGAATGTATACAAAAACAAGACCCATATATATGCTGCCTACAAGATACCCACTTCAGACCTAGAGACACATACAGACTGAAAGTGAGGGGATGGAAAAAGATATTCCATGCAAATGGAAATCAAAAGAAAGCTGAGTAGCAATTCTTATATCAGACAAAATACAATTTAAAATAAAGACTATTACAAGAGATAAAGAAGGACACTACATAATGATCAAGGGATCAATCCAAGAAGAAGATATAACAATTGTAAATTTTTATGCACCAACATAGGAGGACCTCAATACATAAGGCAAATGCTAACAGCCATAAAAGGGGAAATCAACAGTACCAAAATAATAGTAGGGGACTTAAACACCCCACTTTCACCAATGGACAGATCATCCAAAATGGAAATAAATAAGCAAACACAAGCTTTAAATGGCACATTAAACAAAATGGACTTAATTGATATTTATAGGACATTCCATCCCAAAACAACAGAATACACTTTCTTCTCAAGTGCTCATGGAACATTTTCCAGGATAGATCATATCTTGGTTCATATATAAAGCCTTGGTAAATTTAAGAAAATTGAAATCATATCAAGTGTATTTTCTGACCACAATGCTATGAGACTAGATATCAATTACAGGAAAAATGTTTGTATATAATACAAACACATGGAGGCGAAACAATATGCTACTAAACAACCAACAGATCACTGAAGAAATCAAAGAGGAAGTGAAAAATACAGGCAAACAAATGACAATGAAAACACAACAACCCCAAACCTAAGGGATGCAGCTAAAGCAATTCTAAGAGGGAAGTTTATAGCAATACAATCCTACCTCAAGAAAGAAGAAACATCTCAAATAAACAACCTAACTTTACACCTAAAGCAATTAGAGAAAGAAGAACAAAAAACCCAAAATTAACAGAAGGAAAGAAATCATAAAGATCAGATCATAAATAAATGAAAAAGAAATGAAGGAAATGATAGCAAAGATAAATACAACTAAAAGCTGGTTCTTTGAGAAGATAAACAAAATTGATAAACCATTAGCCAGACTCATCAAGAAAAAAAGGGAGAAGACTCAAATCAACAGAATTAGAAACGAAAAAGGAGAAGTAACAGCGAACACTGCAGAAATACAAAGGATCATGAGAGATTACTACTAGCAACTATATGCCAATAAAATGGACAACTTGGAAGAAATTGACAAAATCTTAGAAATGCACACCCTTCCGAGACTGAACCAGGAAGAAATGGAATGTATGAACAGACTACTCACAAGCCCTGAAATTGAAACTGTGATTAAAAATCTTCAAACAAACAAAAGCCCAGGACCAGATGGCTTCACAGGCGAATTCTATCAAACATTTAGAGAAGAGCTAACACTTATCCTTCTCAAACTCGTCCAAAATATAGCAGAGGGAGGAACACTCCCAAACTCATTCTACGAGGCCACCATCACCATATACCAAAACCTGACAAAGATGTCACAAAGAAAGAAAACTACAGGCCAATATCACTGATGAACATAGATGCAAAAATCCTCAACGAAGTACTAGCAAACAGAATCCAACAGCACATTAAACGGATCATACACCATGATCAAGTGGGGTTTATCCCAGGAACGCAAGGATTCTTCAATATATGCAAATCAATCAATGTGATACACCATATTAACAAACTGAAGGAGAAAAACCATATGATCATCTTAATAGATGCAGAGAAAGCTTTTGACAAAATTCAACACACATTTATGAGAAAAACCCTCCGGAAAGTAGGCATAGAGGGAACTTTCCTCAACATAATAAAGGCCATATATGACAAACCCACAGCCAACATCATCCTCAATGGTGAAAAACTGAAACCATTTCCACTAAGATCAGGAACAAGACAAGGTTGCCCACTCTCACCACTATTATTAAACATAGTTTTAGAAGTTTTAATCACAACAATCAGAGAAGTAAAAGAAATAAAAATAATCCAAATTGGAAAAGAAGAAGTAAAGTTGTCACTGTTTGTAGATGACATGATACTATACATAAAGAATCCTAAAGATGCTACTAGAAAACTACTAGAGCTAATCAATGAATTTGGTAAAGTAGCAGGATACAAAATTAATGCACAGAAATCTCTTGTATTCCTATACACTAATGATGAAAAATCTGAAAGTGAAATTAAGAAAACACTCCCATTTACCATTGCAACAAAAGAATAAAATATCTAGGAATAAACCTACCTAAGGAGACTAAAGACCTGTGTGCAGAAGATTGTAAGACACTGATGAAAGAAATTAAAGATGATACAAATAGATGGAGAGATATACCATGTTCTTGGATTGGAAGAATCAACATTGTGAAAATGACTCTACTACCCAAAGCAATCTACAGATTCAATGCACTGCCTATCAAACTACCACTGGCATTTTCTCAGAACTAGAACAAAAAATTTCACAATTTGCATTGAGACACAAAAGACCCCGAATAGCCAAAGCAATCTTGAGAAAGAAAAATGGAGCTGGAGGAATCAGGCTCCCTGACTTCAGACTATACTACAAGGCTACAGTAATCAAGACAGCATGGTACTGGCACAAGAACAGAAATACAGCTCAATGGAACAGAATAGAAAGCCCAGAGATAAACCCATGCACAAATGGTCACCTTATCTTTGATAAAGGAGGCAAGAATATACAGTGGAGAAAAGATAGCCTCTTCAATAAGTGATGCTGTGAAAACAGGACAGCTACAAGTAAAGGAATGAAATTAGAACATTTCCTAACATCATACACAAAAATAAACTCAAAATGGATTAAAAACCTAAATGTAAGGCCAGACACTATCAAACTCTTAGAGGAAAACATAGGCAGAACACTCTATGACATAAATCACAGCAAGATCCTTTTTGACCCACCTCCTAGAGAAATGGAAATAAAAACAAAAATAAACAAATGGGACCTAATGAAACTTAAAACTTTTGCACAGCAAAGGAAACCATAAACAAGACAAAAAGACAACCCTCAGAATGGGAGAAAATATTTGCAAATGAAGCAACTGACAAAGGATTAATCTCCAAAACTTACAAGCAGCTCATGCAGCTCAATATCAAAAACACAAACAACCCAATCCAAAAACAGGCAGAAGATCTAAATAGACATTTCTCCAAAGAAGATATACAGATTGCCATCACACACATGAAAGTATGCTCAACATCATTAATCATTAGAGAAATGCAAATCAAAAATAGAACTACCATTCAACCCAACAATCCCACTACTGGGCATATACCCTGAGAAAACCATATTTCAAAAAGAGTCATGTACCAAAATGTTCATTGCAGCTCTATTTACAATAGCCAGGACATGGAAGCAAGCTAAGTGTCCATTGATAGATGAATGGATAAAGAAGACATGGCACATATATACAACAGAATATTACTCAGCCATAAAAAGAAATGAAATTGAGTTATTTGTAGTGAGGTGGGTGGACCTAGAGACTGTCATACAGAGTGAAGTAAGTCAGAAAGAGAAAAACAAATACCGTATGCTAACACATATATAGGGAATCTATAAAAAAACAAAGAAAAAAGATCATGAAGAACCTAGGGGCAGGACAGGAATAAAGACGCAGACATAGAGAATGGACTTGATGACATGGAGAAGGGGAAGGGTAAGCTGGGATGAAGTGAGAGATTAGCGTTGACATATATACACTACCAAATTTAAAATAGATAGCTAGTGGGAAGCAGCTGCATAGCATAGGGAGATCAGCTCAGTGCTTTGTGACCACCTAGAGGGGTGGGAAAGGGAGGTTGAGAGGAAGATGCAAGAGGGAGGGGATATGGTGATATATGTATACGTATAGCTGATTCACTTTGTTATACAGCAGAAACTAACACAGCATTGCAAAGCAATTATATTCCAATAAAGATGTTAAAAAAAAAAAACCTCCAGTTGCTCCAATGTTCAGTTCAGTTATTTTCACTAATTCTGATATTTGAAAGTACTTACCAGAGTCTACAGAATACACTCATATATGGCTTTCATTTAAAGGCAAAGGGTAAGATGCAGCAAGAAATGGACAGTAATGGCAGGCATTGGAGTTCCAAGAGACATTCCACAATGTGACCTACACAGGGCCAGTTCTTTTGCACACACAGGACCACACAGCCTTTCTGAATTGAACCCATTAAATTCCTTGTGAAGAATCTTGCCTTTGGGAGAGTCCCGAAAAGATGCACTGTATTTAAGTCCTTTAACAAGTCAAGGAATTCTTATCAAGTAGATTAGACCAGTTGCAGACCATCCCCTTGTATCCCATGGGAATTTCAGATCTTAAACAGCACATCACAAAATCCATTGCACTTATTTTAACCAAGAATAAAAAACCGGAAACCCAGTCTTCACCAGATATAAAGATAGAGCTCTCCCAGTCTAGCTGTAAACCAGCTCTATGTTCACAGCCATCAAGACTGTGAATCTACATATCTTAGGTTTATTGAATGTTGTTTCCTTTGCTTTTTTTTCCCAAGGATATCATACCATTTGCTTACTATCATATAGATATTTCCCCAAATTTGAAATTTCCTGAATGCATCTTTTTTTAATCCTCTAGTACTCTCATAACTTTCTTTATTCTTGTTTTTTATTAACATATTTCATATCAAATGGAATTTGGGGTTGACTAGATATAGATACCTGTGCTCAACCTCTGATATAGAACAAGAATTGCTCCTTTAATATTAGTTTATTTGCAGTTATTACTTTAATCATTCTTTATTGTAAATCATGACTACTAAACATCATGAGATTATACCTGTATCAGTCAGTTAATTCAAAAGTGCGACATTTAGTAAACCAGAGAGGTATGATTTAAATGAATAAAAAACAGTCTGGGGCTTCCCTGGTGGCTCAGTGGTTGAGAGTCCACCTGCCAATGTAGGGGACACGGGTTCGTGCTCCGGTCCGGGAAGATCCCACATGGTGCAGAGCAGCTAGGCCCTGAGCCATGGCCGCTGAGCCTGCGCGTCTGGAGCCTGTGCTCCGCAACGGGAGAGGCCACAACAGTGAGAGGCCCACGTACCGCAAAACAAAACAAAACAAAACAAAAACAGTCTGGCATGTCTGTGATAAGTGTCTCATGTTTTGACTTATCGAACTGTTTTTTAATTTCAGTTTGTATAATGTTCTTCAGAAATGTATTTCCGTCTAGTTGAAAGCTTGAAATCCAATCTAATTGTCTTATTGTTAGTTAGCTTCACATTCAAGATACAGAGCAGGTTTCTTGATACTAATTACTCTTAACATCCACAATTCAATAAATACAAAAAGGAGCTGGACCCATATTTTCTTCTTTTCTCATGATTTAATATTTTTGGAAAAATGGACTATAATTTATTAGGAATAATCTCTCTTTGAAATCCTAGGTATTATTTCATTATATAGTCTATTTCTTCCTTCATGATTTTCTATGATCCCATGGATTAAATTCTATAGTCTCTGAAGCAAAATGTCTCTTTGGTACATTTTAAGAAATTTTTCCAGTGTGTTCATTTTCTCAAAAAGCTACTCAGTTGAAGTCATTAAACATATCTTCTTCTTACCACTAAGGTTATTTTCTTATTAATGACCTATATGGGAGGCATGACCTTTAGGGGAAACTTGGAGACATCATTTAATTTTAAGCTTCTTATTAAATTATCTGGTTTGCCAATAGTTTATTTAATTAATGCATTTTTTACATTCTGAATGTTACAATGAATTAGGAAAGTATCAGAAAAAATACCAACTACTAATATTTTGTAATAAGCCAAATTGTAACTATGTAATCATCACTATCCATACTATCATGTTTAATAGCAAAAAAAAAATTGCTAAGTAACTTTTATAGAGAAGATATCTGTCCCCCATGAGTCAATTTTACAAAGACTTTTGAAGACACAATAGACTGAAATGTTAAAAATTTTAGCAGCTTTATTTTGGTGCCAATTCTGAGTAGAATGGAGGCACAAACCATTTTCAAACCTAGGTGTCATTCCTACTGGCTTTAGAATTCAAATATCAGAACATCTCATTAGCCTAATAGTACTGTAAACTTATTAAGTTTTTATACATTAGTTTTTCTTAACTGATCTTCCTATTTTACTGCTTTGTAGCTCATTTTTAGCCATTATTGCTAAGATGTATCATTTTATATTCACCTTTCAAACCTGGGCTTTAGAAATTCAACAGTTAATCTAGTGCAATTTATGGATGCAAAAGTGAAGCTATCATCTTTGTTATTGGTAACTGTGGTTAAAATTTTCATCAATGAGTGATACATTGGTCAGGCTTTCCAATAATGGAATTATAAGCTCAAAAAATATATAAAACTACTTAAAGAATACTTTGTACAATGTGCTATGAAAGAGCCTAAATCCTAACAATAAGACTAGAATTGAGAGAGCTCATATTAAGAGGTTAAGTAGGACTGTTCTTGACTTCTTCCCACATGACTGTGAAGTCTCTGTGTCAATATTCCACATACATTGCTTAAGTGGTTAATTAGAGAGCTATAGAAATATAAAGTAAAAGAATAACCTTCAGTTTTCCCTGTAGAATATATTGACCTTTTCTAGGCTTTAAGCTCACTTTATTCTTGTTAATGTTTAATTCATGTAGCAAATGAACAAAAAGGTAAAATTTTCAGATTTGTAAAACATCGTTGGGCATTGCATAATGAAAAGGAAACCTGACTTGGTTACTTTCTCTGGTTTTCATATTGAACTAAGTCAATTTAAGAGCAGCGACCACGGCTTTTTCGATTTGTGAAAAGGTGAGGCAAACATCTTACCAGTTATATTTGCTATGCCTTTCATAGTTCATATATATCAGTGATCATAATCTCAAATTATTTTCTTTTAATAACTGTACCAAAAGATGGATATATTTGAATAGTAAGATGTTAGAAGAATAATCAAAATAACTGCAACAACAAGAAGCACACAGTTAACTAGTTGGATTGTGCTCACTGAAAGAGAATCCCTAAGCTTCAGAATCTTGTTTTAAAAAATAGGCATAATACCATGTTCTCATTCAAAGAAAAGAGCAATGACTAAATTTTTTGGAACATTTTGAACTGTAATGAAAAAGTGAAGATGATTATTTTCTTTTCCACAATATCATATGTCTCTCAAACATTATAGATATTGAGAATTTAAATAAATGGGTTCATAAGAACCTGTCTTTTCTCGAACTGATCGGCCACTATTAAATAGTGTGGGTATGGCAGGAGCCGGCCCCATCCATGAGGAAGTATCTGTGATGTCTATGACTTAAGAAGTGAGAAAAGGAATCAAGTATTTAATCAGACGTTAATCTGGGTTGATTTTCTTGTTAGGTGTATTTTGTGTATTGAATAATTAATTGCAGAGAAAAATATCTGTGAGATAGAGAATGACTTTCTTTAATAGATGATGACACCGAGTCTCTGAGGCTCCTATGATCTACCATAGCATAAGAGGCAGAGTTGAAAGTTGACCCAAGTTCTCTTTATACCAAAACTATATTGCCCAAAACTCAATCTTGAAATAAAAATTGATTAATTAAATATTAAATAAATGGCCATAATGTAACTATGGAGGATGATTTAGAGGGATAACTTAATTTACAGAAAATCTATTTTATTTCTCCTTTGCTCATTCCCATGGTTCATCCTACTATTTGATACTGGGCTGTAAAAATGGAAAGAGAAAAAAGCTTTTTTTGGGGGGGTATAGTAAATTTACTAGTTGCTGTTTTTCCTACTTCCTAAGTGTTCATAGGTGAAAGATCTTCAGGATGTGGATTGAATAGAACTGAACTCATTTTCAGGTACTTGGCTTTGACTTTATAGAGAAATCCTCAGAGACGAGCCACATACATTAGGGGAAGAATCCCTGCCCAAAACTCAGCCCTTCCAGCCTTTGGAACCTGGGCAAAGATTCACTTGTCCCTGCCTCCAAAGCTAATTCCTTCAGAAATCAGAGTGAGTGTGAGAGGTGCTAAAAGGGCTGATATTTCTTTAGGCAACCAGAGACAAGTTTTGACAATACTATACATCACAATAACTCCTTGTCAGATTTTGCCAACAGTACAAAATTATTACAGTTCCACTGTACAGTTAGCAACTCCATGCTCTTCTGGTCTATTATCACTTATCACCTACCAAAATGCCAACCAGTCTTCCATCTGTCTAGTAACGAATCACCAATGCTTCTCTGTGGTTCCCCTCTCTGATTAATTCCCCACTGTTAGCCACTTTTTGGACTCTCTTAACTACTCTCTGGAAACCTCTTATGTCTTCAACTTCTCGACCGAAAACTTTTCAACCCTGGGAAAAATTGAAACTTGATTCCCCATCTACAGTACTCCTCTACCTCCCATGTCAGTGTTATTGAACAGTCCTGTGAATATTTCCCCCTCTACATGGGTGCTTTGTCACAGTAGCCATGGTATTCCACTCCTTTCCTAGTCCCCTGAAGATACAGAATATCTTATAGAACATTAAATCGGGCTGGAGAAATGTACTTAAACATGGCAACAGGCAGCCATAGGAACCTACATGATTCATCTTTGAGTTCCTAATAGGTAACTTCCCATGCACTTCTGGAAGGTTGGTATTTTTTGTTTTTTGTTTTTTTCCTTGCCAGCCCAAACAACATAACACATGGCTATGCCACATTTCCTGAGCTGTTACATTATCATTTAAGCACCTGGCTGATACTGGAATAAGTATAATTTTCTAAATTCTAGGGAAAAAATTTTGATTCAGTTTGAGTGAATATTTTCCTCTAGTCTAATCATTATTACTGGGGTGAGTTAGACTATCATTTTGCACATATAGTTGTGTGTTCAAACTGAGTTTGCACAGAGTGAAAAGACAATCTCCAGATGGTGAAGCTAGACAGATATATTTAAGCATATCAGTATTGAATGAGCATAGAGTAGTTATCTAGATTTGTATCTCAATTTTTCACATAGTCTATTTCTTAAGAGAAAATCCTACTTCCTACTTCACTGGTAAATGAAGCTTTCTCCTCTCTTGCATATAAACGCTTTTCCATCTGTTGCTCTGATACGGAAACAATTCTTCAACAAACAAAAAATTTGGATAGGTTGCAAATTGAGCTTATGATTTGAGCATCACTTTGATATCAAATCTGATGAAAATAACACAAAACAAATGAAATGCAGTAAAATGCCTCCAATGACCAAAAATGCAAAGTAGAAAATAAAGTATTAATCTCTTTGAAACAATTAAATTTCTTCCTTCCCTCTTCAGAGCTCAAATACCAGCTTCAATATGTACGTTTACAATTTCTGTTGTTTACTAAATTCCCACCTTTGTACTATATCGCATTTCCTCTAACCTACACAGGACACTACACAAGCAATATATCACTTCACTCCACTCTTCACGTCATCTACTTTTTCTTCTATACTGGATTGTCCCATCAGCATACAGATGTTTATTTCTCCTATCTTAAAATAAAACAGATAAAGCAAGAAGTATTTTTTGCCCCACTTTCCCTTCTAGGCACTAGCCCATAGCAAAATTCTTCAAAACGGTTGTTTATAATCACTGTTTCTAATTATTCTCCTCCCATTCTCTCCGAAACTTATCACGCTACTAACAGCTATCTTAACAGATGTTTCCCATACTGTTATCACTGATGGTAAATTTTCAGTCTTCATCTTACCCATCCATCAGTGCCACTTAATACAAGGGATGAGCATTCATTCACTCAGTCACTTGGTTTCCTTGACACTTCACTCTCCTGGTCTTTCTCCTACCCCACTAATGTTCCTTCTCATGTTCTTCTGCTAGATCTACTTTATCCTCCAGCCGCATATCATATAATGTCACTGGTTCATTTCTCAGCCCTCATCTCTATCTACAGTTACTCCTTTGATGATTTTATCCTGTCTGTGGCTTTAAATACCATCTATATAATTACAACTTTCAGATTTATGATTCTATCCAGGACCTCTCCTAACAAATCAGACTCAGATATGCAAACCATCTGCACAAAATATCTACTTGGATATCTACTAGGCAGCTGCAGTATAACTTGTCCAAAACCAATCTTCTGATTTCTACTCTCTCCAAACAAACCTGTTGCTTTTCAAGTTTTCCCCCTCTCAGTTAATTTCAACTCCATTGCTCTAGTTTAAAGCCTTTTATTTATATACCCCATGTACAGTACAATATTTCACCAAATTCTGTCAGTTCTACTTTCAGAACATTCAAATTCTGACAACTTCTCACCACTCCATTGTTTCCAGCCTTATCTGAGCCTCTAACAGATCTTACTTGAATTCCTATATTCCCTCCTGACCAATTTTCTGATTCCAGCCCTGTCCCCTACTGTCTATTTTTAACCAAACAGTAGGAGGGATCATTTTAAAACAAAATTCAGATCATCACACTTCCCTGCTCAAAACTTTCCACTGGGTTCATGACTCACTCAGAATAAAAGTCATTGTCAATTGCCCACTGAGCCAGTAGCCTGTTCCCTCTCTGACCTCACCTCCTCTTACTTTCTTAGAATTTCTTATCCCTTTTCCCTGTTTTGTTTCTCTCCATATCAATTTTCAAGTGATGCATTATATATTTTGCTTATTAATTTTCAGTCTTTCCTACTCTAGTATATTAATTCCATGAGGACAGATATTTTTGTAAATACTTCTCTCTGCTGTATCCCCAGCACTCAGAGTAGTTGGCACATAGCAAGTCTAAAAATATTTCCTGTGTGATGAAAAATGTATTGAATGTATCTTCACTGTACGGAAAGCCTGGAAACTCTGCTAATTTCCTCCTGAGTTCCCTTTCTTACCATTAGTCACTACCAGAAACATCGAGTAAGACTCTACTACTATGGAGCTAATGAATGAAATAAGGCAATTGTCCCTTCACCTTGCTGTGATATCCCTTCAGTAGCTCCATAATTACCACCCACGTAAAACAGATGAAGAGATTTTGTGGTTATTTTAGAAAGAAATTGGAGGAAAAGTAAAAGTTCATTGTCATTTATTAATTTGTTCTATAACTGTTAATTATCTGGAATTTCCCTTGAGTCTCAAAGACATTGCTACTAGGTATTTCAACTCTGTACAAGGAAATAGTCACCCTTGAGTTCTACATGTAGCCCACTTCCTTGGCCTTCAGGTTTCATCTCCCCTCTCAAAACTACTTTTTATTAAATATCTCTCCAAATCATCACAGCTCTCCCAAGCAATTTAATTCTCCATGATTTTAACCATCCTCCCTGCCACCTTCCCAAATGCACCATGGAAAATCCTAAGTACCTTTAAGTCCAAGTAGAATCCCCTTAAGGATTCACAGCTATTTTGTAAGGCCAGTGCAGCCAGAATCTTGCAATAGGTGTATTGTATTGGGGAAGGGTGGCCAAGGTAGAGTGGAACAGATGAATTCCTCTTGGTTATATTTCCTTTATGATATTTTTATCTTTGTAAATTTAGTTGTATGTTCAACTTTTGCATCTATTAAAAATTAAATATATAAACATCTTCATAAAGAGAAATTAATTTCCACAAGTACTCCAATCTAAATACTTGTTGGAAAAATAATTCTTTCCTCAAATAGCAAGTTTCTTTGTTCCTTCCAACATCACAAAATTATTATGCTCATTTGGCGTGATGTCTATCACTATTCAAACAGGCTATTTTTTTAAAAGAAACTGACAAAGTAATACCAAAATATATTTGCAGGAATTCAAAGGTAGATAAAGCTAAAATGAGTATTATTTTTTTAAAAAAGAGAAAAAGGGATTTTTTTCTTCCTAATTTTAAAATGTACTTCATAAAGATAGTGTTTAAAACAGTGTGATACTAGCCTGCAAAAGAACATATTATACTCTGATTCACAATTAATATCCCAGAAAAGACCCTAATATGTAGGACAATCTAGTGTAATAAACATGAAATTTCAATAGCATGAAAATTGGATTACAATAAATTGTCCCCAAATCATTAGCTAGCTATTGAAAGAAAATTCAACTTCAAACTCATGCTTATACAATTTCCAAATATAAAGATATAATAGAAAGGAAAAACTTTTTAAGAAAACATTGATCAGAAATATTGTTTGAAATACCTTCTAAACATGACACAAATGTCAGAAAAAATCACTATTTGAAGTTCAGTGTCATGAGAAATACATTTTGGAAATCTGAATAATTTTTATAATACTAGCAAGCAATATACATTTCTAAATATAAGGATCATTTGTCTTTGTATATAAGCTAAAGAGCCTGGAGCTGGAAAGATACTGCTGGGAGTTTTATTCTCACGGGTCCTTTTCTTATTTTATTCCCCCACCAGCCCTAACTTAAAAGGGCACAGTACGAATCTTGGCAGCTTCGCACGCTCTGTCTAGTGTTCCTGAGATGCCATCTGGCACAGGATCCTGACTACAGACAAAGCTTAATGACCATCCTAGCTGACAGCTATTATGGATGCAACTTTGCTACTCCTGCACGATCTATATGCAGTTCTAACCAGAAGGATGACATTCACAGATCTCAACAGAGTTTTAGGTTGCTCTCAATTCCAAAAGCCTTTTAAGAATGTGATATTTAGCAAGAGTAAGCAGACTGGTTAACAAAGGTGGGACATGTCCTCATACATAATGAACTAGCCAGTAAAAAGCACAGGCACAATGCAGACCTCCATGTTCTTGTTCTGAGCTGCCCTGCTGCAGGACTCTCTTACTAAAAGTTAAGAACAATTCCTTTGCTCATAATTCAAATCCAGAAGCCAGCATTACTTTGAACTTCAAACAAAATAAAGATATATGCCATCTCAGATGAGAAAATATCTATATGAATTTCTTACACAAGCTAAGAATTACATAGGGGCAAAAAGTAAAAAGGAAACCAAAGAAAGCTGGAATAAGACTGAGCAATTTATAGCACAATTGCATAGTGAAATGGTGAGAACCACAGAAGTTATACTCGGATTCTAATTTTTACTAAAATAACTACCCATAACAATGTATTCACAGTCCAGGTACATCGGAGAAGTTATATATGACCTATTTCAACATAAGCTCAGAAATCTCATTAGAAGGAAATCATTAAAGCCTCTTTGTAAACCACATCAGAAGGACTATTTTATGTTTTGGAGCACTTCGTTTCCATGGAAAAAACCTATTTTGTTTCTGATTTTAAGACACTAACCCAACTGTATCAATAAATTATCTTTATTTGTAGAATTTTGCCTTTAGCTAAAAAATCAGCAGGAGAACAAAGAGAAAGAGGATATTTAGTCCCTATTTTCTATCACCATATTGCACACAAAATCATATTTAAATATTTATATAGTATCAAAATAGTACATTGAAATTTTGTATAAAGAACTGACTCATTTTGCATAAGACATATGGTATGCTTTTATATAAAAATGGTTCTTTCATTCCTTCAGGGGAGGGCTTTCTATACACTATGTATGTGCTTGGTGCTGGGCATACTAAGTTGGGAAAAACAAACAGCAAAAAGACATTGACTGTTGCCTCAAGGAACACATTGTTAGGGAGACGTGTACACTGAACATTTCCTAATAAATTTGACTAAATAAACATATTGATTGTCCATCTTCTCTGGTCTCATATTTTGACTAATACTGTGACTTTTTTAAGATTGCTGACTGACAAACCTATAGCTTTGGTCAAAAAATAGGACATGGCCAGAGAAGATGGATATTCTTTGGTCAATAGAAGGAATTATGTTTAGGCATTTATGGTATACCAACATTCAACTTCAATTAGATTATACTTCTAAAAAGACCCACAAGGAGAGAAGGGAAGATCTCTTACTGATGGAGACTTAAGGTAGGCTCAACTTGTTGGAAACAATAATCCAAATCATATGAATGCTCCCACTGCCATCATTTAATTTAAAAGCAATGTAAGTTGCTAAAAATTCACAAAGCAGGGAACAGTCCATGGCCATTCTAAGAAATTACTGAGTGTTGAAATGGCTTGCATGAAACTAGAAAGTGACTTTGGAGGTGGCGCTGACTCTCTATCTCTACGTGACCCCTTTCTTTCTGGCCTCAAGCAATATATTGTAAGCTCCTGGAAGACATATACATAATAGATCAAAACATGTCAAAACATAATAATTACTAAATATTAATTATAACCTTGTTCAGAAACACACAGATTCTATATTTTGCAAATCAACCTGTGTAAGGATATTCATAATTTATTGTTTAACTCTCTCGCATATTACTTTACCTTTATTTCTATGTTTTCATAGATTTATCTATCATTTCCATGTTTGTGTATATACATGTGTTGTGTATGTAAATTCTGTTTAATGTCATGTTTTGAATGCGAAGTAATAAGGGTTCTCACTTTTTTGCCAATGGGTATAAAAATTTAAGATTGTAAAAGCTATTTTTTCATGGAAAATTATTATAAAAATATTATGGAAATATCTCAAATACATTATAGGTACTTTTGCTTTCTTAAATAATGCATTCTGTAAGCAGTGTACTTTAAAAAAAAAATAGTGGCTATTGATCTGTACTTCTCTTAATTAACTCTATTTGTTAATAATACGGGGTGCCTCAGCAGCATTGTATCATCAGCCTCCTAAGTCTTTAGTCTGCTGTGTTTCTCCCCATGCCAAAATTTCTTTATGGAACCCTAAGGTGATTGTTCATGAAATCAATTTGCCATTTATGCATTTAAAACAAAACAAAAAAAATTAAAACTCTTATTTTTTTAACATTGACTAAAGAATAAAGTTCACATTTCTTATAAGATGTGCAAGACCATTAAAAGTCTAACTCCAACCTCTCAATTTTTATTTTCCATTAGTCTTTCAATGATGCCTCAGATCCTAGCTACATTAAATGCCTCAGTTTACTAAATGCATTTCATTATAGCAAATATTTATTGAACATTTGTTTTTAAAAAAAGAAGCAATTCCACTAACCTTTTATACATCTCATCTACTTTGCTTTGTTGACCTGATACAAATAGACTGCCAGATATTTCTTCAGCAAAGGTGGGTTTATTTGGGATCAACAGAGAATTGTATTTGGGGTCTGCAACAATGGTGACCCATGTACAAGTATCTGACATGGCAAAGGAAGAACTCTTATGGAGAGGAAGAGGAAGCTGGTAGGGCTATATAAACAGAGTCCATGGCTTTTCACTGGCTGAGTCCTTGCCAGGAAAGAAGACAAGTTTTTCTCCTTTATGTTGGGCTCTGCTGTGGTCACAGGGTGTGAAAGCTCCCCATTCTGGTCTCCCAACTTTAATTGAGGTTTCTGTTTTTAAATTTTTCACAGCTCAGAATGCTTTTTTCCACCACTCACACACTGGGCAACTCCCACGTGATTTTTATGACCCAGTATTACTGTCCACTGTCTTGCTCAGCTCCCTCCTCTGATATCCCACAGCACTTTCCCTGTTTATTTGATTATAATATGTCTGTATCCTGTGAGGGAGGAGTGACTCTTCTGCTACCAGATATAACTCTTGTTTTCATATGTTATTTGCACTTAAGCTGAGGGAAAAGACAATTCTCATACATTGCCATTTGGATCTCTGAAAGTGAAATCATTCATGGTGTCCATCAAATGAAGAAACGGCATGTGTTTCAGAATGTAAACCCAAACTAAGAATCCTCTAAGTAAACCTTTGGGAAAAAAACAAGCAAAAGCAAAAAATAAAACAAACAAACAGAAAAACCTCACCTCTTGATCTTTTCATAATTATTTTGCATATTACTAACAGATTGCTTCTGCCTAAGACCTTGTGTGGTAGGTCTTTCCATGAGGAGAGTGAAAGGGAGCTAAGAAATAAAGCAACAAGTTCCTGAAATCCTTCAGGGCTAAAAGAGAACCAACCCAGATGGTAACTGAATTAATATGAGGCTTCAAACTGTGAGACAAAATTAATTATGGAAGATCAGGAATGTGTCTTTTTAAATAGTTTTTTGAGGTATGATCCATACCATAAAATATTCACCCATTTTATATGTACACTACAATGATTTTAGTAACAGAGTTGTACACCCATCACCACAATCCAGTTTTACAGTATTAGCATCACCCCAAAAATATATTTTCTGACCATTTGTGGCCAATCCCTGCTCACATCCCTAGTGCCAGGAAACCACTGATTTATTTTCTGTATATGGATTTGCCTTTTCTGGACATTCTATACAAATGGAATCATAAAATATCTCGTCTTTTTCTTCTGGCTTCTTTCACTTGGCACAATGTTTATTTCATTTATATTGCAGCATGTATCAGTAGTTTACTCCTTTTTAATTGCTAAATAGTATCCCATTGTATGATATACCACATTTTGTTTATCCATCCACCAAATGATGGACATTTTGTTCCCAGTTTGGGGTTATTATGAATAATGCTGCTATGTATAGTCATGTAGATGTTGCTGTGTGAACATATATTTTCATTTCTATCACGTAGATTCCTAGGAATAGGATTGCTTGTCATATGGTAAATTTATTTTTAACTTTTTTATAAAGCAGATAAAATATTTTCCAAAATGTCTGTAACATTTTAAATTTCCACTAGCAGTGTATGAATTCCTGTTTCTCCACATCCTCAACAGCATTTGTCTTGCTGACTGTATCAATTTCAGTGGGTGAAGATTCTCATTGTAGGTTTTTTTTTAATAAATTTATTTATTTATTTATTTTTGGCTGTTTTTGGTCTTTGTTGTTGCACGTGGGCTTTCTCTAGTTGCGGGGAGTGGGGACTACTCTTGGTTGCGGTGTGCGGGCTTCTCATTGCAGTGTCTTCTCTTGTTGCGGAGCACAGGCTCTAGGCATGCAGGCTTCAGTAGTTGTGGTGCGAAGGCTCAGTAGTTGTGGCACACGGGCTTAGTTGCTCCGTGGCATGGGGGATCTTCCCAGACCAGGGCTTGAACCTGTGTCCCCTGCATTGGCAGGCAGATTCTTTTTTTTTTTTTTTGACATCTTTATTGGAGTATAATTGCTCTACAATGGTGTGTTAGTTTCTGCTTTATAACAAAGTGAATCAGCCATACATATACATATATACCCATATCTCCTCCCTCTTGCTTCTCCCTCCCACCCTCCCTATCCCACCCCTCTAGGTGGTCACAAAGCACTGAGTTGATCTCCCTGTGCTACGTGGCTGCTTCCCACTAGCTATCGATTTTACATTTGGTAGTGTATATAAGTCCATGCCACTCTCTCAGTACGTCCCAGCTTACCCTTCCCCCTTCCGTGTCCTCAAGTCCACTCTCTACATCTGTGTCTTTATTCCTGCCCTGCCCCTAGGCTCTTCAGAACCATTTTTTTGTTTGTTTGTTTAGATTCCATATATATGTGTTAGCATACAGTATTTGTTTTTCTCTTTCTGACTTACTCTGTATGACAGACTCTAGGTCCATCCACCTCAATACAAATAACTCAATTTCTTTTCTTTCTATGGCTTAGTAATATTCCATTGTTTATATGTGGCAGGCAGATTCTTAACCACTGCACCACCAGGGAAGCCTCATTGTAGTTTTAATTTACATTTCCCTAATGATTAACATTTTAAAAATATCCTTAGTAGCCTTTCTTATATCTTCTTTGGTGAAAATTCTATTAAAATAGAATTTTTAATTGGTGTAGGAATTCTTTCTATACCCTGGATAAAAGACCCTTACAAGACATATGATATAAAAATATGTTCTCCCACCCTGGTCTTGTCTTCTCTCTCTCTCCTTTTTTTTCTCATGGTATTTGTTGAAGTATAAGTGTTATAATTTTTATGAAGTCCAATTTATTAGAAAATTTATCTCTCAGAAATCTCCCAGAACTATTCCACCCTTTAGAAGTCAAAGCACAGTTATATAAGTTTCTTGAGACAGAGGGCAGTACATTAAATGACATTTTACACAATCCATATCTGCAAATACAAAGTAGTGGGTCATCGTGACTCCTTACAAGATCAAGAAGGTATGTCATCTTTCAAGGGGTTGTCTTGATGCTAGGAGAAAGTTGCTTTTCATGGTTGAGCAAGTATTTCTGCTGATGGGGAGGTTTGGTCTATGTATAATGCAGATATACAATGCACAATAGAGAGGAGAGAGACGGCTAAAGGACAGAGAAAATTTATGTTTAAATTTTTCTTGTCTTGCCGAAAACTACAAATACTTTTTCACTCTGCCCAGTCTCATTCGAACTAATAGAACAAGACCGAGTTCGGTTCCGAAGCAAAGGAAAGCTTTATTCTTTGAATCAGAGAAAGGAGACCTACGAGCTACGCTCTAGAGAACATGCTCTCCCCAGCCGGCTGTGGGCGGGGCCGCTTTACTGGGTTCCTGTGGGGGACGGGGGAGGGAGGCGGGAGTGTTCTCTAGGGTCTGGCGCAGGTGCACCGTTCACAGCTCGGGGCGTGGCTTCAAATCGCGGTGCCGAGTGCGGCGTCTCTGCACACGGACCACCACCGCCATCTTGAATCACAGCGTCAGGCGCGCGGCTTCTAAGCACACGCACGTAGCTGAGGTGTCAGCGCAGTGTTTTCACATGGGAGCTTTGGTGAGGAGTGCCGGGTGCGAGCCCTCTGCACATAGAAGGAACCCTAGGAGCAAGTGAAACTAGACTAAACGCAGAAGAAAAGGAAAAAAAAAAAAAGGTTAGACTTTATTACCCATATTCTATTTCTATTTCCTGGGAATTGTTAATGGGCTTTGCCAGTGGCAAAGTGATCAAACCTGACGAGAGGATTGTGGTAATCTCCTCTGATTTATAGCTCCTCACCAAACGACGAGTTTTGTCCTAGGAATGTCTTTTGGACTAAATATTTGTGTTTATTCTTCATGTTCTTTCCCAAGTAGTCCTTAATTAATATTTAGAAAAGAGTTTTTAAAAACCCCATTTTGTCTCAGCTGTACCAAGAGACCAAGTGAGGGGGCTTTTTTTTTTTTTTTTACCTACTTGAGCCAGAGCTGTATTCTGGAACCATTTCGTGGAGGAAGCAGATTGTGAGAAACACAAGGAGATAAAAATTTGAGAGACTGAATTAGAGACACTGACCAGGAGCCTTTCCCAGTCCTGAGATTCTACTTTCTAAACCACCAGTTGAGGAGTCTGACTTCTGTTTTCCTACACGTGGTGGAAATCCATTGTAATTTCTTAATTTTGGTTCCCCAAGGATATGCATTAGGTCTATTTGGGCTTAGTCATTGTGTTGTTCTGGCCCTTTTTACAGTGCCTGTCACATAACAGCCTCTTAAGAAAAGATTGTTAAATGAATTCATCTGTAATTAATCTCCAATCTGTATATCTAATATACTCTTCTTTATAAACACATTCTCAAGGGCTATTGAGGCAGGTAGCCAGAACATTAGTGTACCACAAAGGAGTAATATTTTAAAATTACTTTTAGTTAGTTACTTATTGATTTTATTTTAAATCGCCCGGCACTGCGATTTGGAGCCAAGCTCCGAGGTCTGAACAGTGCAGCTGTGCCAGACACACACACCCCGCAAAATAAGTAACTATTTATTTATGTCTTTATTCTTAGTGTCAGAGTGTAATTTGTCCTTTTTTTCTTCTTCTTAATCTGCTGTTAGGAAACTTCCTTTTAAGAATAGAACTCCCTTTGTAATGTACTGTTAATTTGGAAACACTGGTATCATTCTTTTATAGGAAGCAGTTAAAATGAAGCAAACTTAAAAATATCAGTTTGGCTATTTAGAAGTTCTTCCCTGATCTCAAAGTTTAGTCTGAGTCATTGAAATTGCCAATTAAATACTATTGCAGTTAGTGAGATTTGATTAAGCATTAGTGGTTGAAGGTAAGTATTTAATATACACTTCATTCAGGAAGTTCTATATTATTTAAAAGGTTAAATATCAGTGGTGATAGTTGGAGTCATCTCGTGTTTCCTCCTCTACCTTGTACACAAGTCCTTAACTGAATAAGGCTATTCTATATGCTCTTTTTTTTTTTTTTTTTTATAAATTTATTTATTTTTATTTTTGGCTGTGTTGGGTCTTCGTTTCTGTGCGAGGGCTTTCTCTAGTTGTGGCAAGTGGGAGCCACTCTTCATCGCGGTGCGCGGGCCTCTCACTGTCGCGGCCTCTCTTGTTGCGGAGCACAGGCTCCAGACGCGCAGGCTCAGCAGTTGTGGCTCACGGGCCCAGCTGCTCCGTGGCATGTGGGATCTTCCCAGACCAGGGCTCGAACCCGTATCCCCTGCATTGGCAGGCAGACTCTCAACCACTGCGCCATCAGGGAAGCCCATCTATATGCTCTTGATAGAGTGAAATGATTCACTCTATCTGAATGCCAAAGGTAGAGATTCTTAAAAATATGTTAACATGCGAAAGTCAACATAATTACTCTTCATGCTGATTCAACTATGAAGATGTATGGTTTAATATTTGCTTTATACATATTTCTTCTCATAACTGGTAGTTGATGCCTATATACATGAGACTGTTCGCTCATCAGATAGACTGGGTTTGTTAAATTTGCATGTGTCATTGCTAATCCATCTGAAACACATGCCACCATATATCAGGTTACTTACTGAAGCTGGAAAAGTATCCATTCGAGAAAAGAATCCTAGAGCAATATTTGAGCAGTATTTGTCTCTCCTCAATGGAGTTGTTTTATTTCTACAATTTTATTTGTTTCCTTTTTTTCTGCTTTTGGTAATTTAAAATGTTTATGACATTTTAGCTGATGCAACGTGAAATGCCATTTTCCGTAATCCATAAATGATTATTTTAGGCTCTGAGCCAGATGTTAATTTCTTGGGCATAACAGTAAAATCCAGCCCATCTCTTTATGTACAGTTTATTTTATCTTCTTGTAAAAAGTCTGACTGGAACAGCTGTGCCCAGTTCTGTTCTCAGAATGAACATTAGTTGCTACTCCATCTCTGTGTGCCTATGCAAAGTGAAAAGGGGCATTTGAATTTGGAATGATTTACTTTGCCAGGTTCAAGTTAAATGTTAGCTTATTGGAGAAGGAATTAAAATAGATTTAGGAAACCAGCTCTTTACTGATTCATTCATGTGTAGAGAATATTCAACATTATCAACACCAGCAATGGAATACACACTTCTGCTCTTACATTTCAGAATCTTTGCTATTGAAAAGTCCCAGCTAAAAGTTGCACTTTTCACACTCTGGTTCATTTTCACACCTACAGCAACCATAAAAGCATATTCAAAGTACTGCAGTCAGCTGCTGGCTTATGTGAATCTAATATAATTTTGATGAGAAGCCTTTGTCTTCGCCCCAGTCATCCTTTTTTGACACAAAAAGTAGTTTCACCATTTCACGATTCTAACATCAGTAAATGTTAGTAGATGTTGATTTGCTCTGTGAGCATAACACTTGTCAGATGTTTTTCTGAGGACAATGAAAATGTATTCAAGTAAATGATGATGTAAATGACATTCTTAAACTTGTGTTTCTCCTGAACAGCATTTCTAAAGCCCATTGGCTTACTGATGTTCAATGTGGCCTTTAAGGGATTGTTGTTAAATGTTTTGGTAAATCACTCATATTTTAAGTTTTCTAAATCTTTCAATAGGCCCCTATTCCTGCTATCTTCATCTTAATTTTGTAGTTATTTATTTTTTTCCCTAGAAAAATAAATGAATCTATTTTATATCTTAATAGAACCACTAATCGTACCAATAAAGCAATAATGTTGTTAGAGATTTATAAACGAATACCAAAACCATTCTTTGTAGTCATCCTCATAATATACTATTCTTCTTACAGAACATATGAGAGGGATAAGAAACTATAAAACCCATGCCAATAATGTCACACTCTGTCTAAAATACGTTCAGAATAGTAAAATAATATCAATGTACTTTCTGGAATTGAATCTGTATTTAATGATGCAGGAGTCAGGGATCCTTAGATGTCTGATTTGAAATGCTAGGCCATAAGCAGTGTTGAAATTAAACTTTGAAATAGCTCTGTTATCAATGACAACTTACAGCAGCATTACTGATATGGATATATTATATATTATTGAAATATTTATTATGCCAGTGAATGGGATTTTCATTCCTGATGTTTTGATTGTAGTGAGAGTGGTAATCTTACAGTTCTCCCTTGGGGTACGGTAAATTTCTTTCAAGTGAAACAGAATCAATCATAGATTGAATATAAACTGGGAATATTTTAACCACTACAGAAAGAAGCATTTTTTGACACTAAAGTTTCTTATCTCCCTACTCCACTTCAGCTGTTAGTTTTTTTTTAAATTTTCCACTCGTTAATGTTAGTATACACCATGATTATTTTCTTGCATTAGGGACAGCTCTAATCCTGTTGATAATTTGCATTCTAGCTAGTGGGAAATCTGTTCTCTGGGTGCTAAAGAAAGGAATTATGAGCTATGTCCACAGTTATTTCCTTTAAAGTCAAATGAGCATCTTTCCATTAAAGGAGTAATGAAAAACAAATTTAAGATTGTATATAATTGTTGAAATATCAAAATACACACACAAACACAATCTCATATATATACTTATAATTGTATTAGTTGACTTTTATGTAGCCCAAGACATTCATTCATTCATTCATTCATTCACCCATCCCTTCAACATGCATTATACATTTACAGTGCAGGTGGTACGTTGGGCGCTTTTAACCAAGTTGAACACATGCCCTTTCCATTAAATATTTTCACTCATTGGCACGTGTCATGAGGGTATACACAGATAAATACTATCTAGATAGCACATATAGATGAATATCACTTTTTATTTTTAACCAAAAGATATATAGTCTATGGAACAATATTTTAGGTAGTCCAACAGTACAAAATTTTTCCAAATCTGATTCCACAATAAGTAACAGTAATATGCAAATGAAAGTATTGAATACAGATGTAACATTTAATTAGATAAAAATTCCAGTTTGAATGGGGATGCCTGTGCTACAGTGGAAATAAGAGTGAGTGATAAGTTGTGGTGGCTAAGAACATAGTTCTGAACTTATCCTACCAGGGATAGAACCCAGGTATTTATTGGCTGTGACCTTGCGAAATTATGAAGCTTCTGGGCCTTCGTCTGTTAACTTGCATAATGGGGATGATTATTATAACTAGCTCTGTAGGGTTATGTAAAATTGAAAGTCAACATGCAAGCAAATTCTTTAGCATAGTACCTGGCCTAGAGTAAATCTTTGGCAAATGTTAGCCATTATTGTTATTACAGATTCATAAATATAAAAATTTATTGACTTAGCAACCTCTAAAACTTTTTGTTTAGTTATTATTGAATACACAGATATTGAACCTTGGCATTTTAAGGATCAGGAAATATGACCACCATATGTCAAATAGATATATGTTATGAAGTGGCAAATGGCCAATTAAATTAGACCTAAAGGAACATTTTTTAGAAGACAAGATGTTGTAGTTATTGATTTCAATATAAGTGACTGACCATAGAGATTTATTTCTTTGCTTTCCATGTATTATAATTACATTTCCATTAGAAAATGTCTAAGGAGAATAGTTAAAGATAACCCCTAGAATACCAGGAGTTATTTTATCTTGAAATGGCATTTTAATTATTTGTTTTTAACGCTTGTGTTGACTTATGTGGAGCTATTACAATAAATAGGTTCCAAGTAACATTAGGAGATGTTACTTCTGAGAACATCAGGAGAGCAGAATATGTTTCCAGCAATTGGGAGATGAACATATTGTACGTTCTGTTTTTATTTTTTTTCTTTTGTTTTTATTAGCACTTAATAGCTCTTTACTACATATCTACATTCCTGACCTCAAGAGCACAGATCAATAAAGTCATAAAAGGCTTTGCAGCTCCAAATTTGATTATTTACATGTAGCGTAAGTATGTAGATTTACATTTTTTGATAACTTGTTCCATAAAAGACTTAGGGAGAGAACATATAATCACAGCAATATAACTAGCAAGATATTAGAATAGGACTCAGTTTTGACTGAAGCATGAGAAAATAAATGCAAGGTATCTAAGTGAGTATATGAAAATCACTTCTCTGCATACACAAATTTTACAAAGAAAAAGGTTCAGAAAAATTGTTCTTTGCATCTCTATCAAGAAACAGGCCTGGGATGTGGCCCATGGAAACTTAGAGGGCAAGAAAAGTGTTGGCTAACTAGCTTTCATGGTAAGAGGGTTGAGAGTGGATGCTGTATTGACACTGACCAAAATTCCTGGAGATTATTAACTCATGGGACTTGTTTCCCATGGACCAGACACATCCATATGAGACAGAGTGAGTGTGTGGTAACCTTGGCTCTCATCTCTTAGGACCCCTGGTAATTGATAGCGGTCCTCAACATAAAGATGATTGTCTGTGGATTGAAAAAGGAGTCACCAAATACTTCCACTTACATCATTGCAACTAAGAAGAGAGGGGTCCAGCAGGGACCCCTGAATAACCACCAATAGTGCCCTAAAAGGCAGGGTATCAGCTTTAACCACCTTCTAGACCCACCCAGGGATGTGAACTGTAGCATCTGCCAAACAAGAGAGAAAGAAACCATACCCAAGACAGAATTGCCTTATCTCCCCTACCTCTCCACTTTTCTCTGCTTAGATTCTGAGGGGAAATGAAATTGCCTCAGCAAATGGAGGAAGATGATTCTCAGAAAATGTTTCCTGTGTAAACAAATAAGCATAATTGTATTTGTCTTTTCTTTATGTTCCCTTGAGATATTTGTTAATCTAAGAATATATCTATGGAGTAAGAACATCATTTTTTTTGATGATTGTTATTTTTTCATTTAAGATGTGGTGAGAATTTGAGATGCAGAGGTATTATGAGGATGACGGTAAAGAAGCTTAGGTTCTTCTTTATTACAAATATAATTTGAAGTATTAAGAGATTTAAAAGTTTCTGTTTTCTCAAAAAGTAATCTGAGGTTACATTAAAAAACCTTGTAAGCTGGACTACTTAACAATATTCATGGGGTTTATTTATACAGTATTATAACATGAAGCTAAATGGTTATAAATATACTATTTGCATGTCTAGTCAGATGTAGTTATTTCCATGACAGATAAATACACTTTTGCCACTTGCTAGAGCAATTGTAAAAATATAATAAATATGCACATTAGGATTTCCAAGGATATATTTTTCTCCATAGCAGATTTAGGACACATGAAAATAAAGCTTTAATGGTGCATGGTAGAGTATTAAAATTACTGCAGAGGGTTTCCCTGGTGGCGCAGTGCTTGAGAGTCCGCCTGCCGATGCAGGAGACGCGGGTTCGTGCCCCGTTTCGGGAAGATCCCACATGCCGCGGAGCGGCTGGGCCCGTGAGCCATGGCCGCTGAGCCTGCGCGTCCGGAGCCTGTGCTCCGCAAATGGGAGAGGCCACAACAGTGAGAGGCCCGCATAACGCAAGAAGAAAAAAAAAAAAAAAATTACTGCAGAGTGCCTGCTCTTACTAATGTAAGCCAGAAACTTGAACCATATGCTAAGCTATTGGTTCCCTAACTTGCCTATATGCCTCAGTAAAAGTAAAATACAAAAAAAAGAGAAGAAAAGAAAAAAGAAACAAGTGAATGTCTCTGTTTCACCCCCAGAGATTATGACTTAATTGGCCTGGGGTAGAGACTGTGATTTAATTGGTCTGGGGTGGGGCTTGAGCTTTGAAATTTTTAAAAGATTCCAAAGTGATGCTAATGTGCAAAAAACTTTGGGAACCTCTGAACTAAGCAATCATTCTTGTTTTATAATGTTTGCACTCACATGCAGCAAGAACAATTTCCTAGTCATTAGTGAAACTGCTAATTCTGTAATGAAACAAAACTAAAGCTCCATTCCTTTTTGTAAACAGAATTATCAGGCCACTTCCAGAAAGCTCTACAGTAAGGTTTAATGTTGCGTGGACTTGCTCTGTTAAAGATCCTTAAAAGGGAGTTTTATACTTATTATGATATGAATAGTTTACTAAGTATTATGTCTAATTTAAAGATTTTAGCAAAATTTTGCTTAAAACCTGCTCATATCTAAATACAATAAGACTACTTTATCCCAGCTATCAGAAAATCGAAACTGCATTGCATAAAAAACAGTGTCCCGAGAAAGACAATAATTTATATATCTGCCTCATTTATTCATACAATCATTTATTAATTCACTCATTCTTATATTCATGTTTCAGATTATTATATTTTCAGCTTTTAATCAGTGACCATTATGTGGCAGGTCTCGTGCAAAATGGAAGAAAAAAGAGATAAAAAACAGTATTGTTTCTTTAATTTTTTGGAAATTCCATTATCATTCTGTTATCCTTTGGCATAGTTATTTTATTTATTATAAATTATCCAAAGGAAATAATCAGAGATGATCACAAAGTATATATACATGAATGTTATTCAGCACACAAACTATGGCAGAAATTTCAGGAAAGGCCAATTTGAAATTTATAGTAAATCCACATTCAGGGATTGGGGCTGGTTTACACTTCTCATTTTCTTTTTTATTTTTCCAGCTTTATTAAGATATAATTGACATACAACATTGTACAAATTTAAAGTGTACATGATGATTTGATAAATATTTATAATATGAAATGATTACTATAGTAAGTTTAGTTAACACCTCCATCACCTCTCATAACTATCATTGTGTGTATGTGTTGTGAGAACATTTACATCTACTTTCTTAGCAAGCGCTTTTAATTTTCAGTAGTCTATAACTATTCAAGTATTGGGAAAACTCTGTGGTTTTTTAAGAACACTAACTTACAATTTGAATTATATATTATATGTCAGGCTTGTGATAAATGGTCTATGTTAAATATCTGCTACTAATCTTCACCACATCTCAATTATGTATGTAGGTTATTTTTAGCCTCATTTTATATTTAAGAAAATTGAGGAACAGACAGGTAAAATAACTTGCCCAATGTCATACCTATTAAATGGCTGAGCTTAGTATTAAAAGCCCAATCCATATACTCTTGGCTATTGAAGGGTAGCAGGCCATATAACTTCATAGATACTAGAGATAAAATTTCATTTTATATACTAAATGCTTCATTACAGGGGGATAATACATAATTTCTGCTATCTTTTTCCCTGATTTCTCTCTTTCTACTTTTTTGTATTTTATGTAATGAATACAGATTAAATTTATAATCAGGAAAACAAACATATATGCAACTCCAGGAGTTTCCCATACATCTTAGGAGCAGGAAATCTCCCTCTCTTTTCAGGCCTGCCTCAGGCTGGGCATTTGCAGTAGGGGAGATGGTGCTTTCTATCCTCTCTCTCAGACCTCATCTCCAGTCATTAGCAACCAGTGTGCTCCTTGCTAGGTTCACAACCTAAGGAGGAAGGAGAAGCAAGAGGATAGGATGCTCCTATGTAGTGGGCTAGTTTCACTTCCTTGGGCCTTACATATATTTTAAGTGGCCTCCCTGGATGGGCCTGTTAGGTGAGAGAAGCCTATTTGTTTGTGCTCTTCATATATTTCTTGTTGAGCCTTCTCTTCAATGCTTCCTTGAGGTGGGCAGAAGCCCCTCTAATTTGGGTGCCTTTGGGGGCTTCTTCCACAGCTACTGGGCATCAAGTGTGAGACTTTCAGGTGTTTCTGCTGAGGCCCCTCTCTCCCCACTGGACCCTTGTTAAACAATAATCAGTATCAAGGCTGCAAAGAACAAAGAGCTTTATTTGGGGTCCTAAGAATTGCAATTTGGGAGACAGATTCAGGTAAAACTAAAAGTGTTCCAGGGAAGAGAATGAGTTAGGGGCTTATAAAGGCAAGAACCCACAAGGTTGTTAAAGTTGTCTGGCAAGACTTATGATTGATTCTGACAAAGAAGGGAAATATTTGTCCTTAAGGGATAGGTTGTCACAAATTATTTTAGTGTAAGGGTTTTATAAATATCTTGAGTTTCTGAAATGTTGTTAGGTGTTCTGAATGCCTGCTTTAAGACAACGTGGTCAAAGGTCACGTTCCACTGGGCCGAGATGTACATAAATCATACTTTCTCCCTGGCTTCTCAGCTCCATTTTATCTCTCTTAGCAATACCGACTCCACCCTATAGGACAGGACAATTGACCAACCCCACATGGATTTTTCTCTCTTGACA
>NW_006778701.1:163019-167890 GCF_000442215.2 Lipotes vexillifer | reverse complement strand
AGGAAATATTCACCCATCCCTTGTCCCAACAGATTTTAGGCAAGCAGGCTTATTTCAGTTATAAGGGTAAATATACATATAAACAGAAAGAAATGATAATAATTTTCCCTGGTGCCGAAAGAGAAATAGACCCTCCCTCTTTTTCTTTCAGGATATTTTTTTTAGAAAACTTGTAATTGTAAATTCTTTTTCTGTCCCTTTGAGATGTATGCAAATTATTTTTAAAGACTAAATAAGCCAGCTTTAGAACCTAGAAATGTCTTTCTCAAGGACCTGGGGGCTATCTCTTTGATACATAATCAAGGAAGATAGCACCTCTATCTCCCAGTGGCAGGATAGTGCCACCTAGCACCAAGTTGCAACACTAACTTCTGTCATAAAGATATGAAAGTTTACTTTTCTTTTGGATAAAGCCAACTAGCTAACACAGAGGGTTACCCCAATTATCAGGTGAATCTAGGATAAACTGTGTGTGATGAATGTTGCTGTCAAGTCCTCACAGTTGAAGACTAGTTATTGTTTACCTTCACATCATGTATGCAATGCGTTGTATCTCATTGGCTATGTGAAAATTTGAGATTCCTTTCTGTCTTTGCAGTCTCTTTAGTGGATTGCCTTAATGGGCTTCATTAAATTCTGGTTTAATCCTTACTCAATAATAGAATTGTTTTATTTTCTCTTTTGTGGAAAGGATTTCTGGGCTGGGAGGATATTTTGTTTTTAATTATATTTCCCTAACACAGTCCAGCAGCCCTCATTCTCTGGCTCCACCACCAAAGCAGGTAGTCTATCCTTCCCTTGCCTCTGGAAGTCCTCAGTCCACTGTCTGTTTTCTTTTCCTAAGTTAGGCACCTAACCTTGGCATTTTCCATAGGTTACTTCCTCTTCCCTTTCCCTAAAAAGGAAGGATAGGAACTGTGATTAGGGTAGCAACTTTCTCTAAAGCAATTTATTCACCAGTCACTTCTTTTCATGGTCCCTGACCCCTTCTTAACAAGTTTCTTTGGTCTTATGGGTCCACCAGGATAAAGGAAAGAATTTCTTGGAAACTTAATTCTGTACATGGAAGTGAAGGATTCGGTCACTTTGGTATTCTGACATTTATACTGTGGAAAGCTTATTCAAATGTGGGGAGAGAAGTGTTGTATTCAGACATTCTGTTCCAATTACAATACCTGCAATAGTAAAATATGCATGATGCTTAGGCAATATAGAAAAAAGAATTATTTAATTTGTCTGGACATGGACTACAGGCTTTAATAGTATTAAGTTCTCTTCAGAGGAGTATTTTTCTCTTACTGTTTAGCTTGGTTTGTTATGTGAACTTCATGCCGTGTTCTCTTTAGTAGCAACATACTGAAATGAACAGATCTCTCTCTCATACACACACACACACACACACACTCACTTACTTTGGACTTTCATACTCATCATTACTAGTACTTATAAACTGAATTAATGTTTAAAATATATCATGATTGACTCCCAACAGCCAAGGCATATTAATTATATTTTGGTGTAATAATGGTTATCATTTAAAATACTTCAATCATAGGGTGATATCAGGTAAATAACAGTTCAAATTAGAATTTAGGAATTCTCCAATCTGAAATTCACTGTCCAGAGTAGTCACATACATTTTAATCTGAAATGTCACTCTAGAGACAGCTACAAGCCTTGGCTATCTTTAACTTGATCAACACAAGAGGTTTAGCTCTTTTGCATAACTATAATTGGTTATCATTTGTAAAATTAATGGTTTATTAGCTAATTATTGTTAGATATGGGTCCTCATTGGTGTAATTAATAATATTGGAAATACATTGTCTAGACAAAGAATTTTTGGAGACATCCTTCTAATTTGCATTAGTAGGCGTAAGAATTTAGCCAGTCTAATTAATATATGTTCTATACACTGAGGCATTGCTCTCTAGGCTTAATTGCGAACAAACCAGTTCAGATGAGGCTTGGTCTCCCTTTTATGCAATTTGAATATTGTAGAATTTGCTCTAAGCAAAAGAAAGGAAAGAGGATTTTTCTAAGCTCATAAAAGTTACGTGACTGTTTGGTGAATTCTTGGGGGAATTTGGTGTGAGAGCTTGCTTGTGCCTAATTAGTTTCAGGTTACTGGGAAATAACCATCTCTTGCTTACCTCATACTCTTGGAGATCTGCATCACAAAACTATTTCAGACCAGTTCAGTGCAGCCAGTGGGAGATGGAGTAATAGGGATCACAAAGAGGAGAGTATATGGAAGCAGAAGATGCATATTGAAAAATGAGTAGTAATGTTCCAAGTGTGATGGGAAATATTTCATCTGGGTAATATTATGATATTGTCCCAAGGTTTTCAACAGTATGGCTTATTCGTTCTACTGTTTATTCATTTACTAGCTGAAACTTGGGAGTTTTAGGGTAGAAAAATAGGCAAAAGCAAGACTATAAAGGGATCTGTATGATCTATGGAAGTGCTTTTCAAACTTTTAAAGCACAGTTCATAGTAAAATACTTTTTATATTGCATAAACACAAAAAATTAAAATTTCACCAAATATTGCATCTTACTAGGTAATACATGCTAACATGTTTTAACCTATTCTTTTTAGTATATTTCATTTTATCTTATTTTATTTAAAATGCTGGTTTTGAACAGGTAAATTGCTTTTCTGACACATCATTGGTTCACTTTTCACAGTGTGAAAACTCTACCCAGAGGAAGCTCTGCCCCGTAGGAAACTGGGAGCTACTAAGATATTTTAAGCAAGCGTTTGTGATGACTGGAAAGATTGTTTTGGTAGTATAGAGAATGGATTAGAGATGTGAGACTGGAGGTGGAGAAGAGTGCTGGAAGATTATCACCATAGTCCTAACAAGAGATTGTGAGTACAGAAACTGGGCATTAGCTTGTGGATTAGGGGCAGGAAAGATTTGAGAGATGGGTGGATAGAATTAGCAGGATTTGGTCACTGATTCTGTGTGGATGTTTGGTGTTCATGAGGGAGGTGGAATGACAGAAAAGATTCAAGAGTATTTTCTAGACCAATGGATTAGATAACATGTTTGCTGTATAGGAGGGATTCACAAAAATACAGTATACAAGAGAGCCACAGTTCAGTTTTATTTATTTTCTAATAAGAGAAGCTTACCATATTCTGTTGTTCTCAGTGTGACTTGAAATTTTCCATGATTCTGTAGTTTTTTTAATAGAACATATCTTAGGAAGTATACTGGCTATTTAGACCTTAACAGTTGTCTGATCCAGTGGATCCCAAATCTGGTGCTTCTTTAAACCGAGTCCCTCTGGGAGGAGCATTTAAGAGCATGTGCTGTTTAACAAGCTCCCCAGTGGATCTTTGCAACAGTCCTATTGCCGGAATGTGGCTATCGCTGCTTTTTATTTTAAGTATGGGAAAACTGTGTTTCTTTAGTATATAGTGATTTCTAAAATTCTCACTGTTTAGATGCTTATCTGGAACTAAAATCCACCCAATTTAGTGCTTTTCTCCATGTCAATGCTTTCCTTAAAACACTCACTTTATTATTTACTGATGACCTTGCCTTATACTTTTAAATATAGACTGCCTGGCAATTTCACCTTAAAATATTTCTGTACTTTCACATTTTCAATCTTCCTTCAATTCTGTCAGTAAGATGTGCCCTTCTTTATTGCTAAGACTCCTCTTGAGCTGTTTTTTATGGCTCTCGCTGACCCTTTTTTCTTCCCAGATCAATGTGTTGTTCCATTTGCTTTCTAAGATCAATATTTTTCAGATGCTTTACCAGCATGTGTTCTTTGTAAATACTTCCTTTGACTAGCTATATTACCCCCACTTGTTTGTTGTTAGAAACTGCTCTTCTATGTTGAGTTGGTTAGGGTAGAAAATGAAATGATCTTTAACTTTGGATAAAATGCATATAAAACTCATCTTACCAGCTTTAGCTTTATTTATTTATTTATTTGTTTATTTATTTATTTATTAAAAAACCCATCCTTCCTAGGGAATTAAACACCAGTAAAGATATGATCACCAACAATCTAAAATATTAAAGAGAAGTACTACTGAGCCTTATGTTTGTTAAAAGATCACAGTATGTGTGTGTGCGTGTGGAGAGATAATTTCACTCTGTTTGGAATTTCTATTTATTAAAGTAATATATAAAATAAAGACTAAAATAGAGTAAGGATTTAAGTTATGAGTACTTTAGTGATGCCTGTATAATGCACACTGTGGTATCTAGTGAATTTAATTTATCAACAAAGATCAATAAAGCACTCTGTCTTACGTTTTAATTTTGAAATAGTGAGGGAAGGGTAGTGATGATCTGGAAGATAAGAGTGAAATATGAGTGTTGTAAAGTGAAACCTGTCTAGTTCTGTGATCTTAGCTTTTACAAATTAACTTTATAAAGACCAATTATAGAACTACCTGACTATCAAATCTCTTATACAAATACTTCTGTCAAGTTCTTTATATCTGTAGACAATACCTCAATAGACCAGATCTTTTCAAGAACAATACCAAAATTTAGTATGTAGAGTCGAAAGAACCCAATTTAAATTTGTCTCCTATACGTATACTTTATTAAATAATAAATCATATTCTATTACTTACCCTGTAGCCTATTTTTGAAAAATTAGAATTTTTTCATTTGTATGCATTGATAAGAGCAAAAGATTTGCAAGAAACAGATATTGGTTGAATACTGGATCTGTCATTTACTACCAATATAACTGTTTTTTTTTTTTTTTGGTTAAAAGTAAATAAAACATTTGTTTAACAGAGCTGTTTTTGGATTTATGGATTATTCATGCAAAATAATGAGGATGTTGCAGTCACACATTAGGTGCTAAATAAAATAGTGTTGTTTATAA
>NW_006778701.1:162656-163009 GCF_000442215.2 Lipotes vexillifer | reverse complement strand
CTCTTTCCCCAAAGTTGGAGTGACATCCCTTTAAGGGTCAAAATGTTAACATTTTAAAAACGTTTTATTGAAAATCTTTCTATAAAGACTGAAGAGTTTTCTGACACTGTAAAGTGTGTAACAGAATGGAAATGTTATTTTTAAATAGGACCTAAAAACGCAGGGTTCCTTAAAGTTGTTTCAGAGACCATGACTGGAAGGACAAGGGGGTGATTGCATGGGTGACATGCTTCAACCCAGTACAGTTGTTATGGCTGCTTATATATGAGAGTTACTTCTAAGGTTTTCTGAAAATATTGGTTTCTGCTGCTCAAAAATGCACAACAAATCAAATAAATACTGATATACTTACT
>NW_006778701.1:61103-162646 GCF_000442215.2 Lipotes vexillifer | reverse complement strand
CTCTTTCCCCGAAACTTTTCTTTGAAACACTTTATACCTACAGCAAGGTTGAAGAGTAGTATAATAAACACCCATATATCTTCATCTAGGTTAATCAGTTATTAACATTTTGTCACATATTCTTTATAGTTCAGTCTGCTTGTCTCTCTTCCTCTGTTCTATTTCTGTAGATGATAGATAGATAGATAGATACATGATAGATAAAAGGGATCTTCTCCCTTTCTGAACCATTGTGACAACTCACCCCCTAAATATTTCAGCATTTGTCTCCCAAGAACAATATAATACCATTTTTCTACATAAGCCTAAGCCCAATATAATGATCATATTTAAAAAATTTTATAGATAGCATATTGTAATCTATATTTATAATGACTGTATTCAAAATTTTCTCAGTTTTCTCAGTAATATCCATTGAAGTCTTATTCGAAAATTCAGAATACTGTATTGTATTTAGCTGTCATATCTGAAGCCATTCCTCAGCCTTTTTTGGCTGCCTTCATTACATGCATGTCTTTTTTTAAGAATTCAGGCCAGTCATTTCACAGAATGAGTCTCAAATCAGAACTCTTTGTTTCCTTCTGATTAGATTGAGATTTTTTTTTAATGTTGGCAAAAATGCTCCTAATATCAGTTTTATCCCATTATCAGTGATTATAAGTTTAATCACTTGGGTAAGGTGATATCCACCATATTTCTCCATTATAAAGGCATCTTTGCCAATCTATTTAACGTGTAATCTGTGGGGTGATACTCCGAGGCTTTGTGAATATCCCATTCTCAGTAGAGTTTAGCCAATGGTTTCAGTATCCATCTGCCATTCCTTCTATATTAATTAGTTATCCACCTTCCATAAAGATTTTTCCCTTCTTGCCTCATGGTTTAATTTATTTTTAACAAATTACCCATGTGGACTAGTGTACACATTTTAATTCATTATGTTAAAATCCATTATTGTCGTAATTCATTTTCATGCTAAAATTGGCCCACATTGAACCAATGAAAGTTCTTCAAGCTGCCCCTCTGTTTTTTAAGCGTTTCCTTACTTTCTGAAGTAAGTTGCATACCAAACTTATGACATAAAAGTAGAATCCAGGCTTAATTTTCTTTTTCTTCCCCCACCCTGGAATCAGCCTTTTCTCCAAGGACCTGGTTCACTTTACCTGAGAACGATTTTTAGAAGCCAAGCGTTGGGGCTCTGGATTTGCTTGTTGCTACTTGGGTGTCATTGCCTCTAGGCCCTCTCAGCAGATATTAATTCCTATATGTACACATATATATGATCATTTTTGTATATAGCTAGTAAGCTAAATATGAGTGCATACTATTTTTGACTCTAATCAATACCACAAATTTTATTTTAGCCTCTCTTGCTTTCCTGTAACTTCCCTGACAGTAAGAAATCTGGCTTCCAACATTTACCATTCATTTACGTATTTGTTCAACCCTCGTGTACTTGTAAAGCAGTTCAGAATTGTTAACTCCTACCCCCATAAGAAACAAATTTGCCCACTGGTGTACAGTGTTTATGTATAATTTCTTTAGTTTTTATACTGACAGTTTCTAGTCAAAACACCATTTTATAAAGTTAATTAGGTCAGCTCCTTTTTGACCCCAACCACTTAAGTACAGTTATGTTATACATTTGTAAAATTGTTAAATTTATTTGTCAAACTTGGCATTTCATTCAGGGATCCCTTGACATCTGATTGATTTGTTATTGTTGTTCTAGTTTGCATAAACTAAAGTTCATTCTTTTGTAATGTACAGTGGGTTTTGGCAAAGGTACAGTGTTCACTACCACAGTACCATACAAATTAGTTCCTTCACCCTAAAATTTCCTTGTTCATTCACTTTGTTGACAACCACCCTATTCCTCCAGTCTCTAGCAACTACTGATATTTTCTGTCCCTATAGATATGCTTGTTCAGAAACATCATATGATTGAAATCTCAATATGTAGCCTTTTGGTCTAGCTTCTTTCTCTTAGCAAAATACCTTTAAGATTCATCTATGTGCTGCATGAATCAATGGCCTCTTCCTTTTTATTGTTGAAAAGTATTCCATTGTGTGGATGTACCACAGTTTATTTATTCATTCCCCTATTGAAACTATTGAAGGACATCTTGGTTGCTTTCTCTTTTTTTTTGTTTTGTGTGTGTGTGTGTGTGTGTGTGTGTGTGTGTGTACACACACAGTGACTAAAACTGAAACAAACATTAGCATGCAGGCTTTCGTGTGGACATAGTTTACAGTTTACTTGGGTAAACAACTAGGAGTGTGACTGTGTGATTGCTGGGTCATGTGCTAAGGTTTAACTTTAGAAGAAACTGCAAAACTATCTCCCAAAGTGGAAGACAGCAATGAATGAGAGTACCTGTTGCTCCCCTATTGATTTTTTTTTTTTTTTTTTTTCCTTGCGTTATGCGGGCCTCTCACTGTTGTTGCCTCTCCCATTTGCGGAGCACAGGCTCCGGACGCGCAGGCTCAGTGGCCATGGCTCACGGGCCCAGCCGCTCCGCGGCATGTGGGATCTTCCCGAAACGGGGCACGAACCCGCGTCTCCTGCATCGGCAGGCGGACTCTCAAGCACTGCGCCACCAGGGAAGCCCACTCCCCTATTGATTTTTGTAGGTTTATTTTGTATCCTGGTACATTACCAAATTATTTTTTCTATGTGTATATGAGCTAGTCAGGAAGTTTTAGGTATATGATCGTATCATCTGCAAATATAACTAATTTCACTCTTTTTCCAGTTATTATGCCTTTTACTGATTTAGCTTTAGTTAAATCAGTAAAAATTATTAGCAGCTAATATCTCCAAAAAATGTTCAGTAGCAGTTGAGATCATAAGTATGTTGCCATTTCCTTCACCTTAGTTGGATTGTCTCTAATGTTTCTCCAATTAATAATTGTGAATGTGTATGTGTATGTGTCTGTGTCTGTGTGTAAGCATCCAACAATTCCTATTTCACTAATCATTTTTATCAGAAATTGACATTGGATCTTGTCAGGATCCCTCTCAATTTAATCGAGATACATATTTTCCTAATATAGACAGTTAATTTGGTTTGTTTTTATTTTCTTTAGAAATTTTCAGGAGTTTTCCATGGATATTTTTAGTGACGCTACTCTATCAATTTTTGGTGCTTTCATTTTCTGGTTTAATTATCAATTCTATATTGTTTTCACAGAATTTATTTTAAAGTTTTTCATTGTTTTATATCTGGGATATAACATTGAAATTATCTGATCTCTTAAGTTTAATAGAATTTTCCTATGAAATTATCTGGGTGTACTGTGTTATTGTTGTTGTTGATATTTTTTCTCCCTTTCTTTTTCTTGTGAGATAGTTATTTAATAGCTTTAATGATTTTTATGATTTGCAGTCCCTATGCTTCTTTAAGAAATTGCTGGAAGCTCTCATCAAATACAATTAATTAAAAAGTTTTTTTCCAATTCATCTGAATTCTAGATTTCCCTGATCTTTCCTAGGCAGTCTCAAGTGGCTCATTCATCATGTCTGAATTGCTGTTGGCTGTGGCCTTCATTTTCAGCCCTTTATTATTCACTCTTTATTATTTGTATAGATGTTCATTTTAACCAATTTAAAACTCCCTTTAATTTAAGTACTCATCATTGCTATTACTAAGGAGAGCAGCTTTCTTGCAATGAGTGCAAAAAAGTGTTCATTAAAGGAAATGGCTGCATAATTCTACAATGTTTTGTCTCTTCAGTTATGAAATTTCCTTTCCTGGCTGTGCTAACTGTGTTTGCATTCTCTCTGCTGGCTGCTATAAATCGAGGGGTACTTTATTTATTTATTTATTTATTTTTTTTTTTCTTGCGTTATGCGGGCCTCTCACTGTTGTGGCCTCTCCCATTTGCGGAGCACAGGCTCCGGACGCGCAGGCTCAGTGGCCATGGCTCACGGGCCCAGCCGCTCCGCGGCGTGTGGGATCTTCCCGAAACGGGGCACGAACCCGCGTCTCCTGCATCGGCAGGCGGACTCTCAAGCACTGCGCCGCCAGGGAAGCCCGAGGGGTACTTTAAATTCATGTTGATGGAAAAGTCATTTCCTGGTCAGAGTCTCAGTTTAAATTTTTTAAAAATCCATTTCATAGCAGCATGACATTCCTGTGTCTGTTAAAACTCAAAACAAGCAAACAAATGCTATTAAAACTCAAAACAAGCAAACAAATCTGTTCTTCACTGTACTAAGTCTGTTTAAAAGTATTTAACAATAATTTAATAATATATATCATCTTTTCTTCTTTTAAAGACTTCCCCAAATTCACTCCAAGTTAGTCTTGCTACTTACTGTGCCTCTATTGTTGCCATCGCCAAAGAGTTCCACTCAGTTCACGGTGTTTATATTTGTATGACTGAGGCTCCCAATCAGTTTTCACACCTTGCCAGACATAAGAATGAACTAAAGAGTGGATTTCAGAAAATAATGTGTTAAACTAGGCTAGACTAGTTAACGTCTGGATGCTTCACTTTGGGGAATAATTTTGAGGAATAATCTGGGTTTATCAACAATTTAATTCCATAAATCACATAATTTCCTGATTTCAAAACATTTTCAGTCTCTCATATAGCCAGAGTCTTGGCACAAGAAGAAATGTTAGGAAGGCGTTTAGAATTGGAATGGTTTCATTCTTAGCAATTACAGAGCTTCTTCTAAGGGATAATACTACATTACTCACCTCTTCCATGTTATAAATTTTGTTCAAAGCATCTAAAACCAACATGTTATATTATAGTACTATTATTTTCATTATATTATTAGGATAGAAAAAGATTTCATGATCAATTTTATCTCTTCTATATACTAATCTCTCCTAATCTACTACAAACACAAATTAGAATAACTCAGCCCTACCACCTACCCCCTACTATGGTTAACATCTTTGCCTATACTGAATAATGGTGACCTATGAAAAGATACTTCCAGGTTGTTTTATTTTCTTTTAATTTTTTTTATCTTTAAGAGCAATTTCATGGCAATGTCCTCTTGCTGTAAGGATTAAGGAGCAAGGAATATATGTAAGGAATTCCATATATATAATATATATACATATGTATGTATATACATATATACACACACACACAAACATAAATATATATACAATAAGAGGACAAATTATCCCCTTTGGCCCTCCCTTCCTAGTCAAGCGCTAGATAACAAATAGAATGGAAAGAAAACAAGAAAAATGTTCAGTTATTTTTATATGCTCATTGAGAAATGGACAAAATTAAATGATTACTTAAAAGAGCAAGATCATTATATCAAATGTATTTCTTATAGATTTTAGGATCCCTTAATGTCACTAAAATTATTGCAGAAATCTATGGCTTGTAGATGACTAGTGGTTTTCATTTCTGTCATAGGGAATGGCAAATGTGAATTAAGAGACAGAGAACTTGGATTTTAAGTGCTTCTAGCATCCAGCCTGTTGTCCTAAAATTATTGTGCACTTTGGAAATGATTTCCTCTTATGTATAACCTGTTTGTGCTAAATTATGAGTTGGCAAACTACCACCCTTGGGCCAAATCCATACTTCTGTCCAGTTTTGTAAATAAAGTTTTATTGGAACACAGTAATGCTCATCTGTTTGATTATTGTCTGGCTGCTTTCCTGCTACAATGGCAAAGTTGAATAATTGTAAAAGATATCACATAGCCTGCAATATCTAAAGTATTCACTACCTAGGCTTTTATAGAAAAAGTTTGCCAACACTTGTGCTGAGTGATTATGTGTTGGTTCCCTTGTGCTTCCCTTGCTCTGTCTCTATTATCTGTTATTTTCTGGTTTAAACACTGTTTGTAGAAAATAATATTACCAAACAAGGGCCAGGCTCAGAAAGGCTTTCTGTGTTTCCATTGACTGTTACATGTGAAAGTGAACAGTAGATTTAGTTATCTTCTTCTATGTCCTCAGCTTCAAGAGAGTAGTAGTAATGAATTGATAGATCAATAGATTGATAGATAAATATTATTATCCATATGGATCTTCAATGTGATTTATAAATATTTTCCAATCAACTATATGTTTCAATGAGTCGTGCTCCTTGGCGTTGTCAGATCCTTGTTTCTTCAGTAGCTCACCCAAGTACAGCGAGTTAGGTCTATTCCATCTTTATCTATTTTTTTCACCAAACCAAGCTCATTTTTATTCTATAATAGTCTACGTAATTTCTCCACTAGGTGTCCAGAGTGGATCTATCCTATGTGGCAATTTATCTTCCTTGTAGGAACCCAAATAAGATATTGTACAGGAACAAATAAGGAAGGAGAAGTAGAACAGGAAAAGATTAACTGTGGAGGGGAAATGTAAAAACATATTTGGAAGACCAAGCGTGGGGGAAAGAGAATGACTAAGGAGACAGAAGAAGCTACAATCTGGTGACTAAATAAGAGGTTAGAGTTTGCAATTGAGAGATGCAAAGTGAAAAGCCATTAGTGGAACAACTGGGGAAATCTTAATAAAGTCCCTAGTTTAATTAATAGTATTATACTAATGTTAATTTCTTAGTTTTGCTAAGTATACTATGTTATGTAAGATGTTAACATGAAGGGAAGCCGGGTGAACAATTTTTGCAACACTTCTATTAGCATAGAATCATTTCAAACTAAAATGTTTAAAAGGTATATATTCTTGATATTAAATAGCTCAGCAACTAGTAGAGAGAAACAGAAAAATTAACAGCAAACAGCAACAAAAAATAACATCATGCCAAAAATGCTCTGATAGTGGTTTTCCTCAAGGCACCATGGAAACACAAGATAGTTATTGATAACCCAAATGACAGTTTAGGAAATGGAAGTGGATAGATATCAGGCAAGTCTTCCTGGAGAAGGTATTTCCAAACTCTGTTGTAATGGATGAGTGGAAGATGTCCAGGCAAAGAAGAGGATAAAGAATTCCAGGTTGTTGTACCACCATGTTTAATGACATGGAAACAGGAACAAACATGACACATTTGGGGACATTTAATAAGAATAGAAATGATTTTTAGAAGTGGAGTGGAAAGAGATGAGACTGTAGAGACTGGCAGTAAATATAATCAGCAGGGACTTGTATAGTATCTTAAATAATTCAGCTTTTAACTTGAAGAAAATAGAGTTGATCAAAGTTTAGCAGAGATTGATATCAGTTTTATGTTTTACAATGTTATACAGAAGTCTATGTGAATCGTGGGTTGGAAGAGATCAATAGTGGAAACTGAAAGACTAAGACTATCTTACTTTATTCGAAGTGAGCTAGAGCACTGGAGATATGATTTGAAAAGAGTAGAAGGTTTCAAACACTATTAATTAGGTGGAAATCAGCATAATTTAGTGTTGCTTGAATTTGGGTCTATTGAAACAGGGAAAACTAGAATAGACCCAGGCCACTGTTCATAAAATTAGCTGCAGATAAGTATTACTCATCAAGACTTAGAAAAAAGAGGCAAGCAGATTTGGTTGGAAGAAAAGATTATAGATATTCATTTCCATTTTTACCTACTATTTTTAGTTACTTTTAGAACACAGAGTCTGTTGGCACCCAACAGAGTCACTCTACATGAACTATAAATTTGGAAGTCATTGTGTGGTTGACTATATTAGTTGACTTTCTCTAGTTAGGGAGACTTTGAAGTGAAGAGAAGAAAAAATAAAAATAATACTCTGCAAAAACTAACATCTGAGTGAAGTGAAGAAAGAAAACACTGCAAAGAAAATTAGGAAAAATTTACCTCTGATTTCTAGAAAAATAAAACAAAGACAGTGGTTTCACAGCAAGTAACAGAAGGAATTTCAAGAAAAAGGGAAGGCTCAAAATTCTTAAAAGTTTGGCATATCAAATAATAAAATGATTGAAAATGCCTTGGATTTAGTAATTAAAACATTGATATTTCATCTGTACCATTTTTTTAGATTCCATATATAAGTGATATCATGATATTTGTCTTTCTCTGAGTTACTTCACTCAGTATGACAGTCTCTGGGTCCATCCATGTTGCTGCAACTGGCATTATTTCATCCTTTTTTTATGGCTCAGTAATATTCCATTGTATAAATGAACTTATTTACAAAACAGAAATAGAGTCACAGATATAGAAAACAAACTTATGGTTACCAGGGGAAAGGGGGTGAGGGATCAATTGGGAGATTGGAATTGACATATACACACTACTGTATATAAAATAGATAACTATTAAGGACCTACTGTATAGCACAGGGAACTCTACTCAATACTCTGTAATGACCTATATGGTAAAAGAATCTAAAAAGTAAATATATATATATATGTATGTATAACTGATTCACTTGCTGTACACCTAAAACTAACATAACATTGTAAATCAACTATACTCCAATAAAAATTTTTTTTAAAAAATGTGAAAGGAGGAAAAAAACCGATAAACTTGGGAGAGGAATTTTAAAAGCCAAAGTGGGGTCTACTGAATTGGATCAAGAAATATAGAAGAAATGACACTATTGACTTCTGTATGCAAATGATAAAATACTATTAAAGTGCCTTTTAAGATGGTGTGAATCATAAGCATGTGCATATGATGGATACAAAGTGCAAGTAGAGATAGTGGAGAAAGGAGAAAAAGAGATAACTGATGGTAGAAAAGTCCTCCGGATCTTAAAAGAAATTGAGTCCTGGGTCCAAGTGTAAATTTTACTGTTGATCAGGAGACAAAACTCCTTTAATATTTGAGAAAAGTAGAGAAGAAATAAATTATAGTAGAACACCTCCCCGGGCTTTGAAGAAAAACATCAAACTAAAATGACTTAACCTGTCAGGCAACTTTAAAGTACAAGATAAATATCTATTTTCTACAATCTCAGTAAAGTGTTTAAATTAGAAGGAAAAAAACTTTAGAGTTTGAAAAGATAAAAGAGGGCTTCCCTGCTGGCGCAGTGGTTGAGAGTCTGCCTGCCGATGCAGGGGACACGGGTTCGTGCCCTGGTCTGGGAAGATCCCACATGCCGCGGAGCAGCTAGGCCCGTGAGCCATGGCCTCTGAGTCTGTGCGTCCGGAGCCTGTGCTCTGCAATGGGAGAGGCCACAACAGTGAGAGGCCCACGTACCACAAAAAAAAAAAAAAAAAGAAAAGAAAAAAGAGGTAACAAAAGTAAATGAAAATAAGCTTGGAAATAGAATGCTCCACTGCCTGCAACACAGGAAACAAGAAAAGACAGAGGAACAATATGTCCACATTGTGAGAGAAAAGAACTGAGATCTAATAGTCCCATCCCTTCTCAGACATGTGAAGACTGAAATGTATCCTTATACTTTTCAGAAGAAATTTCTCAAGTTAACTTCTCTGGGTAAATGGCCTCCCCTCAGTCATTTCATTCATGACTATTTAAATGGCACCTTTTAAAGAGGATTTTCCTGAATACCACAGCTAACCTTATATCACACTCTGTCATCTTAATGGTGTGTGATTTTCTTTGTGTCATCACCTAATAATATACTATATGATTATTTGTCTATAGTTTTCACTGCTATTTCTTTATTGCCTACAACAGAATCTGAAATCTAAGTGCTCAATAAATATATAAACCAGCAGCTGAAAAATGAATTCCATGGCCTTTATTGTCTCTTACAAGAAAGAAGGAATATTATCTGGTTTAAAAACAAGAGAACGTGATGAACTTGTGAACATGAGGAAAGTGGTCCAAGTCAAATTGTTTTGGACAGTTGAAAAGTTAATTAAATAAGGCATACCGAGAGGGATTGCTGAAGAGCATTAAATGGGTCATTTATTCATTTATTCACTTTCATTTCCTCAGTTCTTACTGTGCTAACATTACCGCTTCCCTCCTGCCCTCTCAAGGACTTGGCTCTTTGGGTCATTTGAGATTTGCATCATTGCTCTCTATTTCTTACTCATCACTCTCCCTTTCTACTGGGTGTTTCTAGCAGTCATATAAACATGCAGGAAGCAATCCCATTCTAAAAAGTGTTTTACCCTAACTCCACATCTCACTTCAAATTCTACCCATGTTTTCTGCTGCCTTTCACAGCCAAATATCTCTAGTTTATACTATCACAATCATTCACTATTTTTTAAATGTGGAAAATGTTTTAAACTATCAAAGAGTACAGTGACTCATATAATATTCACTTGTGCGACACCATAATTGGAATTACCAAATGTTAATATTTTGTCATATTGCTTAAGATCTTTTTTAATTCAAGGAAATAACACATAATTGATAAAACTGAAGTTTCCTTTTTATCACTTATTATCATTCCCCTCCTTATTAGAAGCAATTGTTATTATGAATTTGGTATTTATTTACCCTCTACCCAGTTAATGTTGAAATATATAATAATATTTGTTTTTAATTTATGTGAATTTAACATACTGTAGGTCTCTTTGTATAACCAGCTTTTTCTATTTAATATGTATCTGAGAAGTCCCTATGTCGACATGTATAATTTAAGTTCATTCATTAATTACATTATATTGCTCCTTCATGTGCATATACTATTTTTACTTATCTATTCTCATACTGATAAATAACTATTTCCACTTTTCATTATATTTTATATCATCATTCTTACGCATTATTTTGTGCAACCTTCTCTTACATCTATCATGAGTTAATATTGTAACAGCTTAAAACATCTTCCATGAGTAATTTTACTTAAGTAACTTTGTTTCCATATTCCACCAACATTATCATGTTAAGGGATGTTTATGACAATTTGGAGGAGAAAAAGAAAGCATTGAAAGAGTGACTGGAGGAAGAGGATTCAGGATGCTCAAGGAGAACAGTTAAGAATGCAGGAGAAACTGTTATCATTCATGCCAGGGGAATGTTTTAGGCAGAAGGACATGCTCAGCAATATCAAACAATTGAATCCAGAATGTTAAAGGTTATTGATGGCGCTACCAAGTATTTTAATAAAGTGATGGGATTGAAGCCATATTAAGAAAGATTATTGTAGGCTAATGCACAAATGGGAGAGAAATTGTCCTTTCAAAGAATGTGGCTGAAATACACACACACACACACACACACACACACACACACACACACACAGCTGAAGGAGAAGGCTGGCTTAAAAACTTGCTATCTTAAAGGAAGAGAAAAGAAGTTCAAATCACAGGAAGGAGCAGCGCACACAGGAAGATTTGTTTACACTGGATGAGACCTTCTTACAAAGAAAGATGACCAGAAATTACTTTTTGTTTTAATGTTAATTTACTTTGCAGGAAAAACAAGTTGTGAAGTGGCAAAAATGTTCACTTCAGTCTTCATCACAACAGTATTAAGTGCGTAACACTGTGAATGACTATCTAGACCAATGATTTTTCTGAGTATTACTCAAACATTTTAATCTCATTATAAAGGAACCAAACATTCTCAACATTCAAGAGTTCAGTTCATTATTTAAAAATTAAAATAAAAGAAATACACTACTCAGTGAGTAAAATTGTGAATGACATCTTCATGGCTGTAAGCATTAAAACTTAAATTTAAAGATAAATCAAATTAAATGTTAATAAATTTGAAAGAATTGATACATACTATAAACCTGAATTAACAGAATGATTAAAGTAAAATGAAAGTCCAGATCATATGTGAGATATGTAAAAAATTAAGAAATATTAAAGCAAAAACATTGTTCGATATACAAAAATAATTTTATGACTAGACATCTATATTAATAAATATAAATAGATTAAATGTTATTTTTATATATTATAAATCAAACATTTCTGAAATAACAGTTGGGTTGAAAAGGAAATAAAAATTAAAATATCAGAGAATATAGAAAACAATGATACTCAGACAAGTGTATATTAGAACCCATGAGAACTAGCTAAAAAAATGTTCCCTGTAAGGGTAAATATGAACTAAAATTAAGAGGCTTAATTTTCCCTGTTGAAAATAAGAGAAGAGACGCCCCACCCCTTCACTTTTCCTAGATCATTTACTTTAGAGTACTCGTAATTGTAAGGTCTTCATTTCTTTGAAAAGTATGTAAATCTTTTTAAAGGCTAAATAAACCTCTTACCTGCTTTACAGCCCAGGACTGCCTTTCTTAAGAACCTGGGAACCATCTCTTTGAAATGTAATCATAGGGAGGATAGTGTCCCTATATCCCAGTGCCCTTAGGAGAATAAGAGCCTAAATTTCTCTGGTGCCTAGCTGCAAAACTACCTTCTATCATAAAGGTAGCTTATTTTTTCCTTCAAATAAAACCTATTAGTTAACATGGTCACCTCCAATTACCAGGTGAATTTAGGATAAACTATGTGTGACAAAGTGTGCTGTCAAGTCCTTTTACTTCAGGGATAGTTATTGTTCATCCTGAGAACATGTATGTAATGGATTGTATCTGCTTGGCCATATAAAAAGATGAGATTTCTTTCTGTCTGCAGTATCTTTTAGCAAGTTATGTGGATGCCCACAGCATTCTAGTTTAATTCTCACTCAATTATAAAATTATTTTCTTTCTCTTCTAGCTTTGTGGAAAGGTTTTCTGAGTTGGGAAGAGACCTTATTTTTAATTATGTTTCCCCAACTCCAGTGGAAGATCCATTGCTTAAGTACTCAATTACAAGATTTCAAAAGAAAAATAGATTAAAAATTAAAGCTATTTGTTAATATTTTCACAATATTAGTAAATCAGAAGAAAGCATAAGTATATAATCATCTTTTATTATTTTTAATAAAAATAGTCAACGGTTATTTGGAATTAATTTGTTTTATGTTGTTATTTCATTGCCATACTTTTTATAGTAATAAACATGTTCTTACTATATGACCCAACAATTGCATTACTGACAAAAAAACCCTTCATTTATCCCAGAAAAATGAAAACTTATGTTCACACAAAGTTCTATACACAGATGTTTATAACAGCTATATTAACAAAAAACTAGAAACAATACAATGCCCTTCAAAGGATGAATCATTAAATAATGGTGCATCCATACCATGGAATACTACTCAGCAATAAAAAGGAAAAATTTATATATGCAACAACTTTGATGGATCTCGAAGAGAATTATGCTGAATGAAAAAAGCCAATCTCAGATGATTGTAGGATCCCATTTATACAGCAGTTTTGAAATTAAAAAGTTCTAGAAAGGGAGAAGAGATTAGAGGTTGTCAGTGGTTAGGGAGGTGTGGAAAGAAGGAAGGTGGCTGTGGTTATAAAAGTAGCAAGAGGGATCCTGGTGATGGAATTGTTTGCATCTTAACTGTGTTGGTAGTCATGCTAACCTAAAAGTGATAAATTTGCATAGAGCTAAATATGCATGTGCACACACACGTAAAACTTGCAAAATCTGAATAATGTTGAAAATATGTATCAACGTCAATTTCCAGGTTGTTGTGCTTTAGTTAAGTGAGATGCTACCATTGGTAAAAACTAGTTTAGGGTATCTGAAATCTATTATTTCTTAAAATGCATGTGAACCTATAATTATCTCATTTTTTTTTCTTTAAATTGTAAAACATTTAAAGCCAGAGCAACTCAGCAAAGGACAATTGCTTTGTTTTACTTAGCAGTAGCATTCTGTATTTCTATTGCAGAAAGGAATTTTTATGAAATATTAAATCATAAATAAGCCATGCCAGAAATTATCCCCTTCATAACACAATACACTGTGAATTCTTTTCATGAATTCAACGTCACAAAGTTGATGCTGTAAGCCCACCACTGCTGAGAGAAGAACATGCTTTTACTAAACACATGATGTTCCTCTAATCCAGTGAATGATCTATTGCTCACATAATCTTTGTGTAGAATTCAGTGATAAGCATGAGAGAAAAATACTAAATATTAACATTTCTGTAGAAATCATACATCGATATATTTACAAAAATAACACACACTCACACAGGGTTTAGATGTTGTAACATTCCACAAAGCAGTGGTAACTATGCACTTAGTATTTTGGAAACACTTTGACATAGTGTCACACATTTTAAAAAATAAATGTAGATTCTAACTTTCTACAAAGATACATATTCTGAGCAAACTACAAGAAGTATTTTTCAAAGAATTGGGTATTTTCCAATGAGCTGCAAATGTGAAACCAAGAATTTTTTTCCCCAAACTGCTAATTTATTTCACCCTCCCCCATTATCCACATTGGTAGCCATAAGTTTGTTTTCTGTCTGTGAGTCTATTTCTGTTTTGTAAATAAGTTTATTTATATCATTTTTTTAGATTCTATATATGTGATATTATACTGTCTTTGTCTGAATTACTTAATATGATAATCTCTAGGTCCATCTATGTTGCTGCAAATGGCATTATTTTATTCTTATTTATGGCTGAGTAATATTCATTGTATATATATATATATATATATATATATATATATATATATATATATACCACATCTTCTTTATCCATTCAACTGTGAATGAACATTTAGGTTGCTTCTATGTCTTGGCTATTGTAAATAATGCTGCTGTGAACATTGGGGTACCTGTATCTTTTCAAATTAGAGTTTTCTCTGGATATATGCCCAGGAGTAGGATTGCAAGATCATATAGTAACTATTTTTAGTTTTTTAAGGAACCTCCATACTGTTCTCCATAGTGACTGCACCAATTCACATTCCAACCAACAGTGTACTTTTTCTCCACACCCTTTCCAGCATTTATTATTTGAAGACTTTGCCTCTCACTGTTGTGGCCTCTCCCGTTGTGGAGCACAGGCTCCGGGCGCGCAGGCTCAGCGGCCATGGCTCCCGGGCCCAGTCACTCCGCGGCATGTAGAATCTTCCCAGACCAGAGCCCAAACCCGTGTCCCCTGCATCGGCAGGCAGACTCTCAACCACTGCACCACCAGGGAAGCCCTATTTGAAGACTTTTTAATGATGGCCATTCTGACTGGTGTGAGGTGATACCTCATTGTAGTTTTGATTTGCATTTCTCTCATAATTAGTGATGTTGAGCATCTTTTCATGTGCCTGTTGGTCATCTGTATGTCTTCTTTGGAAAAATGTCTATTTAGGTCTTCTGCCCATTTTTTGATTGGGTTTTTTGTTTTTTTTATAGATATTGAGCTGTATGAGCTGTTTGTATACTCTGGAAATTAATCCCTTGTCAGTATCATTGTTTGCAAAGATTTTCTCCCAGTTGGTAGGTTGTCTTTGTTTTGTTTGTGTTTTCCCTTGCTGTGCAAAAGTGTTTCAGTTTAATTAGGTCAAATTAGTTTATTTTTGTTTTTATTTTCATTACTCTAGGAGACAGATCCAAAAAAATATTGTTGTAATTTATGTCAAAGAGTGTTCTATATTTTCCTCTAGGAGTTTTATAGCATCCTGTCTTACATTTAGGTCTTTAATCCATTTTGAGTTTGTTTTTGTATATGGTGTTAGAAAATGTTCTAACTTCATTCTTTTATATGTAGCTGTCCAGTTTTCCCAGCACCACTTATTGAAGAGACTCTTTTCTCCATTGCATATTCTTTCCTCCATTATTGTAGATTAATTGACCATAAGTGTGTGGGTTTATTTCTGGGCCTTCTATCCTGTTCCTGTTTCTGTCCTGTTGATCAATATGTCTGTTATTGAGCCAGTACCATACTGTTTTTATTACTGTAGCTTTGTAGTATAGTCTGAAGTCAGGAAGCATGATTCCTCCAGATTTGTTCTTCTTTCTCAAGATTGTTTTGGCTATTTGGGGTCTTTTGTGTTTCCATACAAATTTTAAAATTATTCTAGTTTTGTGAAAAATGCCATTGGTAATTTGATAGGGATTGCATTGAATTTGTGGATTGCCTTGTGTAGTATGGTCATTTTAAAAACATTGATTCTTCCAATCCAAGAACATGGTATATCTCTCCATCTGCTTGTGTCATCTTCATTTTCTTTCATCAGTGTCTTACAGTTTTTGGAGTACAGGTATTTTGCCAGTAGTAACCAAGCAATATTTATACAATAAGAAACAGAAGTCTATTTATAAAATATAAATTTTAATTTTCAATGAAGCCATGCATTTGAAATAAACCACCTCTTGGGGAATTCAAAACACACAGTGATATAATGACAAAGCATGTTGTTATCTGCAGTAAAAACATTTAGTATCCTTTTGTATCATTCTTTATCAAGTTTGAGACAAGAAATATCTGAATGATACCTTGAGGAGTGTACATCACAATAAGGACTAAAGAAAATGATTTTTTAGCACTTGTATTTTGCATCAAAAATGGCCAAGGGGAAATAAACTTTTGTTGAACTTCCATATGTATCTCATTAAGAATTCACAGATTTTATTTGCCAAATAAAAAGCAAAATGTCATTTTCCAGAATCAAAGTGAAAATTATAGTAATAAAATGAAATTTCTCCGGTCACAATTATTAGTATGTAGATTGACACTAAATATATAATGTGTTACTTATTCTCTCACACTCAAACAAAATATTGGAGAAGCATCAGAAATGAGGCCTAAGGAGTCTATTCATTGTATTATGCTCCTGAAAATATAGTCAAACATAACATATAAACTTTTTGTCCATTGTATGACTATCTATAAATGAAAAGTATTTTAAAAAGAAGCAGAAATGGTGCATAAATGGTAGTATTCCAATGTCCCAATATATAGAATGAAAGATGCCTGATAGTTTTTTCTTTTATTACCAATTATCCTATTCTATTCAGTCTCAAATACTAAAGGGAAGACTATCAGAAATGTGCTCTTAAACTGTGTTCTTTTTTCTTTCTGACTTGTTATCTCTTAAAGCTTGGCTTAGCCTCAATTACTTTATCTACAAAGGCCGTATTCTATCATCAAAACTGCCTAACGTAAGCTCTCAGTGAGTGACTTTGCAGCTTCAGGATCATGCTTGTGAGTGCAGGACATTTGACAAAATTGGGAGCTCTGGTGCCCATGGTTTAGCTTCTATAGATCCTGCATGCATCCACCTTTTCTGAGTCGTACTCTCCCCAGAGTTCTATCACTTGACTTGGTTCACTCAGCTCTCCCTACTGTCACCTGCAATGAGCTTATACTTTTAGAGAGGACTGAGGGAGGTGGTTTCATCTATTATTTTCTCTGAAGCCAGCAAATACTAATAAACTAGAAGAAGCTTGGATTGGGGCAAAGCTGACTCCCTATTAGACTCTGCCAATAAGGGGTGTTAAGAGAGAGAGACAAAAAGGCTGGAAAACGAAAATAAGTTACGCATCCCTTCCTGTTTCATTTCAGATTTTCTTTTCCCTTTCTGTTCCTGTTATTGTTACTTCAGTAATGCTTCTTCACCCTGAAAGTGGCAGATAGGTAGTTCTAGCAGAAGCCATTTTCCAGTACTCATAGAGTAAGGCTCATGACACTCCCTCACGTGTCCCGGCACCAGCCATCCAGCATCCTTCCTCAGAAATGGAATTTCAGCCCTGAAGAACCCCTCCTTCATGCTTCTAATTTTTAATCATTTCAAACTCTTCTTTTTGTTGTTAATCCCTAAGGATGCTAGATGCTTCTTATAGTTACTAACCTCTATGATACCTTAATTTTCCCTTTCACCTTTTTTACTTTTTCAATCTCTAGTTAGCAGTTCTTTATATTAAATTCTTTCTGTTAAAATAACTGATGTGGTATCTTCCTCCTCACTGGACCTGACTGGCTGATTATGATATTGGTACCAGGATGGGGAACTCAAAAAGGAGACCCCCAAAGATGGAGATTTGGTATCAGTTTGGTCATGTCTTTGGTCAGGAACAGAGAGAGTACTGAGCATCTTACAAATGAGAAAATAAGATGCAACTAATCCACATCGTGTAGTGACATTAATTACATTATCACGTATGTTTTATGGTGATGAATCAAGCTCCTTGAGGGACGAAGTGACTGCTTCAATCAACTGTTAACTGTAGTCATGATGACCCCAAGGAGTACACTGGAGTACTTACAGGAAGAAAAAAACAAGTTCAGCTCTTTAAACTGTCGTCTCAAATTAGAGTCAGATAACTGTAGAGATCCGATGACAGTCCCAAAATAAGCCCTTATTCTTTGTAGCCACAGGCCTGGTCTTAATTAAAATCACACCCAAACTTTAATTGAATGGGTTGTGAAATTATAACAAGTTGAATTTGCAGCCTCACCAATTTTCTCTCTTGTAAAGTTTAAGGTATTGCTTGGAAGAGACTGGGATTCTCATACTAGGAAATGGTTCATTGGGATGGATATGGATAAAGCTCAGGATCTTCAAGCCTGAGTCACTCTGAGCTTCCCTTGCCAGTAAAAGTAGCCTGCTTTCTTGTTTCTGCAAATATCAGCCTTCCCTTATTTGAAGGGCATGTAATAACCTCATCTGGTGTCTTGAAAATTGATGCTTCTCAAGACCATCTTATTGCCATCTGTCCACAGCTAGAGTCATATCACAGCATAATCTAGGAAGGCAGGTGCAAAGTAGGACTAGGAGGAAATAGCTTATACATCAAAAAAATTGCAAGAGTTTTGTGCACTTATGTTGGAAGAAATCTGGGAGTGTGATTTAGAATTAGATCTATTTCTAATAATGGAAACTAAGCCCCGAACTAACTTTTATAACTTATAGTAAATTCTATAAATGCCATATATTATTTATAATATATGCCAATAAATGGTACAAGTGGCTTGTACAGTGCTGAATTCTCTCATATATCATTGCTTTTAATTTGCCCCAATCACCAGTAAGATTGACAGCTATTATCCCCATTTTATAAAGAAACAGACTCACACAATTAGCTTATTATCTGAGGTCAAGTGGTTATTTAGTGATATAGATTGCATTAAGACCTACATCTATCTGACACATAAGGTTTTTCTTCTTCCCTAAACCCTATTTTGAAGTAAAGCTTTACAATTAAGATTTATTTCTCTCATTGACACAGACAGTTCAAGGTGTCACAAAAGGAACTTGGCAGATTAAGTTCAGAATATGGGAAAAGGTACAGGTCATGAATATCCTTTGTTAAATAGCATTTATATTTGAATATAACATATATATATTTCTATTTGATTTAAGGACTTGCTTCATTTTCTTTTATTACAAATCAATATAATTTAATAATCTTCCCTGAGCCCAGAATCTCTTGTTCTTATATTCAAGATATACAGTTTGTGGACTATTGAACACAGATAAAACAAAGCCAATATTTTCTATCATTTTATATTCTTATAAAATGTACCATTATCTTTTGTTGCATTCACATTCAGTGCCTTTTTTCTATCCCATCTCATCTTACAATGAATTCTCCCCCAAATGCCATCTCGTATTGAGTAGGTGACAGCACCTGAAAACTTCATCTCTGGCCATTTCTAACGTGTCATTAGGTATTAGAGTTGGGCAGGCTCCACAATGGAGAGGAACATGGACACATCACCAGATCACTAGGCAGAAATATTGCTCCTATTTCCTCCCTTCCTCTAAAAGTACTCAGTATTTCAAAGATAAGAAAGCAGAAGGATCTGATTGATCATGTACTGTGGAGTATGGCAGACTTTGGGTTCAGTTCCACTCCAGCCTCTTGCAGCTGTGTGGATTGGGGTCCATCACTGAAACCCTCTTGGTTTCAATTTCCTCATATGGGCAGACCTGATGAGATTCAAGCAAAACCTCTAGCTAACACGGTACCTGGGAGATTTATGTACACAGTATTAGTAATAGGCTACCTTCTGAAGTAAATCAACTATTACTCCCTCTACTTTCTAGTAGCCAAATGACTCTGTGGGGGTGTGGGAGGGTGTGGGGGGAGGAATCTGAGAGAAGGAAATGGTAAATGAAGGGAAAGATAAGAAAACTTGTATGTATGGATAAGATATTTTAGGATTAGAAGATTAAATGTGTTTTCTATTAAAGCAAAATATTTAACTTCGGTTACAGAGGCTATCAAGTCTAGCCTATTAGGCATAGACTATTATCAAGTCTATGATGACACTGGAAAAAATAAAGCACAAATTTAAGGCAATTATTGCCTAATCGTGTTTCAAAATTTGGTACAAGTGACAGAATTAGAAATCTGAAATCTAAAGTTAACTAATTAAATTATTTTCAAGTTCCTTCTGTCCATATAATTAGAGCAAAATAAAACTTGAATTTTAGGAAATGCATAGATTACTCACATTTAATTCATTGAAAATTGAGGGCCAATTTAGAAGTATTGTGTAATTAAGTGTTTATAGAAAATATTGCTATCCTAGTCTGTTTAAAGGAAGGCACAGCAAACCAAATAGCAGAGGTTAGCATGACAGATATCATATGAATTCACTTTTACCAAAAACATTCAAAGATTGTTTATTTTAAACCATAAAATGCAGCTCATTCATCTCTCCACATATTTGCTGAAGCTTTCTGGTTCGATTAGGGAACTCAGTATGACTGTGAGGCTATTGACGGAGAATAGCAGTAGTTCTGGCACAGTTGCATTGGCCTCTTTCCTGGTGGCCTTCTCGGAAAGAGATGCCTTTTTCTTCCCACAGCTTGGTGTCCGATCAAACACTGAGCATCTGGTACAGCAGATGGGCTCTGCCCTGTACCTGGAACAGTCACCGGTGAGTGCAGTCAGTGCTTTCTCCACTTCTGCATGAATTTAGTTACATGTTCTACTTTCAAATCATTCATTCTAGGATATATTTATTGATCCCTAGATTTGTTCAAGGCTGTAGAGATTACCAAGGTGAATATAGACATAAATTCTTACCTTAAGAGTTATGTTCAATTTTACATCCAAATCTTATTTCTGATGTTTCCCTGATCAGGCTTACTTCTGATCTGGCACAGACTGGATTAATTTATGCATAATACTTTTATTTTTATATTGTGTTCCTTCTTCATGCTATATGACCTTTCTGTGTTCTTGCTTTGTTTTATAAGCTATCCCAATCTCGATGCCTTGTTGCAACTTTGGAACTTATTTCTTTTCCTGGGTTTACTGTGGAATGGTATCAGGGTTAGAGATTTATTAATCATTCAAAGGAAAACTAAGGAAATTTTTCAACACACACATCCCTAAGTTCACCCTAAGAGTGTCCAATTTGGTAAATCCAGCTGGTGTCCTGGTCTTACACTTTCTCTCCCATTTTGTTCATATTACCTATTCTGAAATGACCACCAGGTTATGAATGTATCCTTTTCTTGAACTTTATTATCAAGTACACTGGTGTGATTCTGGTAGTAACTGTGTATTTTGTTTACAGCATTGAAGGGGAAGAGGAGGTGAGGTGGAAGGAAGGATACTATGTGTAGGGTATAGCAAAACAAAATGGTATTAATATTCAGCCAAGGAATACAATTGATAGAGGCTGGCTAGATATATTCAATATGCATAAAACATGACTGGACAATAAAATATTCTTACAGGCTAACATTTTGTGATCATGGATGTGCTTTCTCTTTGCTCTAAAGACAGAATCATGCAGTTCTATAGTCAGCTCCTTCAGGTTCTGCCTCAGCTTTAGCGTTTGTTACTGAATCAGATTTGTTCTGCCCAATACACAGCAAGACAAAATGCTGAGAGGCTGAGGTTTGCAGCAGAGGGAGGGTTTATTCACAAGGCAACCAAGTGAGGAAATGGGAGAACAAGACTGAACCTCCTCAAAGGCAAGGGGCTTTAGGTATTTATGGGATAAAGAATAAAGAAGCAGCACAGTCTGAGGCATGAGGAGCATGGGGAACATGGGGAAGTTGATTGGAAAAAGGTGCAGTAATCATTCTGCACAGGTGTAACTAAGCTGCAGGCCTCAGCCCATTCAAAAGTGGAGGCACTTAGGATGATCTGAGGGTGGAGTTTTCAGCCTTCTGACATCAAAATGTCACTGAGCAGACACTTTTGCATGCCCAGTTGGAGGGTTGGTGGTTCTATCCAGTCATAACTGGCTCAGCTTGAACTAGAAAAAACTGACTCCAAGTTCCTGGAAAACAACTTGGGCAAACATTGTTCAGACTACATGCCACTAGGAGGACATGCCAGTCTTTTGTAGCAAATTAAAATTACCTTGACTAATGATGGCATGAGTTGCAGATGAAATGGATTTAACTAATGACTACCCACCCTTTCACCTTGGCAGAAGTTACACGCTTCCCAGGATAGCCTGTATCCAGTGGCATCTAAAGGCCTGGTCATCTCACTGAGGCAGGATGTGGAGATGAGCATTCTTTTTTTTTTTTTTTTTTTTTTTTTTTTCTTGCGTTATGTGGGCCTCTCACTGTTGTGGCCTCTCCCATTTGCGGAGCACAGACTCCGGATGCGCAGGCCCAGCGGCCATGGCTCACGGGCCCGGCCGCTCCGCGGCACGTGGGATCCTCCCGAAACGGGGCACGAACCCGCGTCTCCTGCATCGGCAGGCGGACTCTCAAGCACTGCGCCACCAGGGAAGCCCAGAGATGAGCATTCTTGATTTAGAGCTCCCCACCAAGTTGGCTGAGGCTTCGTCAAGCCTGCATAGCACTTGAACATTTTTCTCTGCACAGTGAAGCTTCCCCGCTCCTCCCTTTACAGGGATTAGGTCCTAATAAACATCTTTTAGCATCTGCTTTCAGAGGACCTAACCTGTGACACATGCAGCAAATAGGAGTATAATATGCAGACCCCCCAAAAATTAAAATGTGAGATTATTATCTTGTAATGTGAGACTCCAAGTTCCATTCAGATACTAGTATTGTTAGGAGATAGCTAGTTAGGACATAAAATTACTATGCTTACAAGATCTGAGAAGCAATAAACAATTCTAATATAATAAGCGATAAATACCTGGCTAAATAAACTATGTTTCTGTAGCAAAAAAAAAGACAAATTGTAGTTTTGGTGGATTCCTCTTTTTCTGCATCAATCCCATTGAAGCCAGCATCTGTTCTCTCATGTGAGATAAGAAACTTAATCTAAAGCAAAATATTCACATATCTGCATCTACACCCATCATAGTCTCCTTCCTTCCATTTGGGATAAAAATATTCTCCTATCTGTGGCCCACCCATCAGAATCCTATTCCCTTCCACAGTCTCTGAGACTTTATCCCATCAGTTTAGTCTTTTTTTCCTTTCTCTTCAACCTCAATCTCCTTGTTTCTAAATATGTTCAAGACTTTCCCAAAATAATTAAGTATTCATGTGCACACACATTCAAACACAACAAAAATATTGAAATAAGTCAAAATTAAAACAAAATTAAAGCTATATTTCAAAGGAACAAAACAAGATTTTCAAATATAGCCAAGCCTAGCCAAAGATATACAACAATATATTTAGTAAAATTCAAGTTGTATTTAGGTATAATTAATAAATAATGTTTTCTAAATATTTTAATTATATTTACTTTTTATCCCCTCACTTTTCCTTTCTATGTTTTATTTGTAATTTATTATTAGTATTCTAGCATATATATGATATATGCATTTTATATATTTTCTTTATTATTAGTGATACACAATTGAAAAGTTTGGTCACTTTTGGCTTTAAAGAACATTGGTTTTATAAATCTTCCTACAATCTTTGAATGCATATAAACGTCCCTATAAAATCTAATATATAAAGCTACTTACTTTTATTCCAGTTTAAAGTCATTTTACTTACTGGAAATTAACTACAAGCACAAAACTTATTCTAAAATTCCACTAAATATTTTCTTGATATAGAAGTTAAGGGGTCAATCACTATGCAGACATTGCCATTGTGGGTGAAGGACATACAGGATTTGTTTGTATTATTTCTTACAACAGCTTGTATATCTACAATTATCTTAAAATAAGTTTAAAAAAACTTAAAAGTTATCAAGTTGAATTTTTTATTCTTGTAGGCAATATTTATAATGTCATCTAATTATGTTCATAAGATGAGAGTTTCAAGACAGTATTAACTTTTGTCCTACTTTATTAATAATTTAAGGTGACATTTTTTGAATCACAAAGTTTATTTTAATGTATATGTATCACAGTACAAAGAGATTAATAGCAGAAGCTATAATAAAAATTGAGTATATAGAGCAAAGATTTCAAATATTATTCATCATGCTTAACCCATAATTCCAATCTTCTTGTCAGAAATAACCAATATTACCCATTTATTTGCTTTATTTAGTTAGCGTCTTTTCAATATATTGTCCAGTCAGTACAGAAAAGATCAAATCTGTATTTTGAACAGCTGCATGATATTCAACAGCTGCTTGAATTAGATATGTCATAAATTAGTCATTTTCCTATTAATACTATTGGATTGTTATTAGATGAATTACGGTTTTCTGCATGTCTCTTTGTCTAAATGTCAGTATATTTCTGTAGGAAATGAAATGGTTACATATTTGAATATTCACAGGTTTGAAGATTCTCAGATTGTCTTCAACTAGATATTAATTGAATTTTATGAAGGTGCAATTTTCCCCACAGTGTCTTTAATATAATACTAACATTTTAAGAATGATAGCCTAGTGAACAAACCATTACACTTACTTGTTATTTTAATTTCATTTTACTGATTATAAATAGCATTTGCCATTGTTTTTATGTTCATAAACCGTTTGCATTTCTTCTTCTGCAAACTGCCTGTTCAGTTTGTTAATATTCTATTGACTTGTTTGTGGTAATTCTTTTTTTACTGTGTATATTAATCATTTTATGTCTATAAGTTTCCAATTTTTTCTCTTAATTTGTCCCTGTACATTGTTGAAATATCTAATCTAAAAATTTTCATTTCAAACTTTTGGAATTTTATTTTTATTGTTTGAAAAAATGATATAAATCATATCTTTTTTCTAATGTACTTTTTGTTACAGTGTCTGTGTGTAAATTTTACTTAAAAATGTAATGTATTAGGATTTTTTTGCTATGAAAGAAAATTTTTAGTTTTGTTTTCCAGTTGGATGAGAGAATTGTATCAATATCAGTTTGTGAATGGTAAATTTTTTTTTAATTTTATTTTTTAAGGTATTAATTCCTTTTTTTAAAAAAAATTGGAGTATAATTGCTTTACAATGTTGTGTTAGTTTTTGCTGTACAATGAAGTGAATCAGATATATCCCCTCCCTCTTGGACCTCCCTCCCACCACCCCCATCTCACCCATGTAGATCTTCACAGAGCACTGAGCTGAGCTCTCTGTGCTACACAGCAGGTTCCCACTAGCTATCTGTTTTACACATGGTAGTGTATTTATGTCAAACCTTATCTCCCAATTCGTCCCACCCTCCTCATCCCACCCTGTGTCCACATGTTCATTCTCTACATGTACATCTCTATTCCTGCTCTACAAATAGGTTCATCTGTACCATTTTTCTAGAATCCCCATGTATGCATTAATATATGATATTTGTTTTTCTCTTTCTGGCTTCACTCTGTATGACGGACTCTAGGTCCATCCACATCTCTACAAATGACCCAATTTTGTTCCTTTTTATGGCTGAGTAATATTCCATCATATATATGTACCACATCTTCTTTATCCCTTCATCTATCATTGGACATTTAGGTTGTTTCCATGTCCTGGCTACTGTAAATAGTGCTGCAATGAATATTGGGGTACATGTGTCCTTTTGAATTATGGTTTTCTCAAGGTATATGCCCAGTAGTGGGACTGCTGGGTCATACGGTAGTTCTATTTTTAGTTTTTTAAGGAACCTCCCTACTGTCTCCATAGTGGCTGTATCAATTTACATTCCCACCAACAGTGCAGGAGGGTTTCCTTTTCTCCACACCCTCTCCAGCATTTATTGTTTGTAGATTTTTTGATGATGGCCATTCTGACTGGTGTGAGGTGATACCTCATTGTAGTTCTGATTTGCATTTCTCTAATATTTAGTGATGTTGAGCATCTTTTCATGTGCTTCTTGGCCATCTGTATGTCTTCTTTGGTGAAATGTCTATTTAAGTCTTCTGCCCATTTTTTATTTGGGTTGTTTGTTTTTTTGATATTGAGCTCCATGGGCTGTTTGTATATTTTGGAGATTAATCCTTTGTCTGTTGCTTCATTTGCAAATATTTTCTCCCATTCTGAGGGGGTTGTCTTTTCGTCTTGTTTATGGTTTCCTTTGCTATGCAAAACCTTTTAAGTTTCATTAGGTCCCACTTATTTATTTTTGTTTTTGTTTTCATTATTCTAGAAGGTGGGTCAAAAAAGACCATGCTGTGGTTTATGTCAAAGTGTGTTTTTCCTATGTTTTCCTCTAAGAGTTTTATAGTGTCCGGTCTTACATTAAGGTCTTTAATCCATTTTGAGTTTAGTTTTTTGTATGGTGTTAGGTAGTATTCTAATTTCATTCTTTTATATGTAGCTGTCCAGTTTTCCCAGCACCACTTATTGAAGAGGCTGTCTTTTATCCATTGTATATTCTTGCCTTTGTCATAAATTAGGTGACCATATGTGTATGGGTTTATCTCTGGGCTTTCTATCCTGTACCATTGATCTATATTTCTGTTTTTCTGTCAGTACCATACTGCCTTGATTACTGTAGCTTTGTAGTATATTTGAATTCAGGGAACCTGACTCCTCCAGCTCCATTTTTCTTTCTCAAAATTTCTTTGGCTATCTGGGGTCTTTTGTGTTTCCAAACAAATTGTAAAATGTAATAGGATTTTTTTTGCTATGAAAGTTATAATTTTATTTTTGTTTTCCAGTTGGATGAGCAAATTGTATCAATATCAGTTTGTGAATAATAAATTAACTTTCAAAGATTTGAAATATCAAATATATACTATACTAAGGTCTGTTATAGTTATAGTCTATGTCTGTTTGGCTAGTATTCACTAAAACTAAAGTATTTTGGTCATTACATCTATAAAATGTGTTTTTGTACCTTATAAGGAACAATCTCTTTCATTATACTTGATGAGTTTTCTGGATAGAAAATAATATACTGGCAATTTTATCTAATACTAAATGTTTGTTAGATTGTAGAGAAAAGAAAGGTTTATACATAAATGTGGAAATTACTCATTAGTATAGCTATTTGGAAGAGGAATTTGGCACAATCTGGGAGAATTGAAGAAGGGTATGGTCACTGATTTTTCTTTTATTAGACAAAGAACTCTGTAAATATACATGGTTATTTGATCATAATTTATAAAAAAATATATTCATCAATATCACCAATGTTAAATGGAATAAAAACAATAGATAACAAATGGATAAAACAGTGTATATACAAGGAAGTGTAATGTGTTATATTTACATAAGGAACTGTGAAGTTCTATATAGCCATTAAAAGTTATATGTTACCACGGATTCTCTTCAAAAATATGAATGAAAAACACTAAGTTAAAGAATTATACAGTATAATGCCATTTATATTAAGTTTAAAAATAATAAAAATAGTCCTTAATAAAGTTTGTGTTAAAATACAAGGTCACTGTACCTTCTACCTTGGTGCTCTTTCAAAGCACTGTGGTTTCAAATTCCTGTGTCCAATTACCTAGTATATTCCCAAGATTTTAAAAAATTAGCTTCAGGATGTTTGCATATTAACATATTGCTCTGTCAGTATTTTTCTAAGCATTTAACAAATATTATACTTACCTACATAAAAAGTTAATATAAAGTGTGCTTTTTACAGTAATAACAATTTAATTCTTACATTTAAAAAATTGTTATGTAAAATAATCATATTTTCTCATATTTGTTTCCATAGATATAAGTATTCTGTTTTCAACATATCTTTAGAAAATATTGATTTCTGTCTGGATTGTTTGGTGGCTCTTATGTGCATTGCTTTTTACATAAAACTAATTTATGTATCATTGAAAAGCTATTGAAAAGTTCATAGTGACCCATGAATCAGTACTAAACACTTAATCCTACCCTTTCCCCCTTACTTCTTGTATCTAAGTCAACAGTAATTAAGCTCAATATTTTCTTTCTGTCTCTCCCCGAAGAACCTCATCTTTTGCTGTGTTACTTCAACATGATTTCTATTTCTGTTGCTCTGAGTATCACCTTGTCTCTCAGGAAGTGGGCTGTGTACAAATGCATAATCTTTAAAGAATAAAGTAGATCTGAAATATCTCCATGACTGCTATTCAATATTGCTTTAGAGCTCTGCAGAATACTAATGTTTACTCAGAGGCATAATGAATAAACACAATTGGATATATTTCAAATATTAACCCACTCTTTTTCCTATAAAACTAATTTGAAAACAGTTCAGGTAATCTAGGATTTGAATAACCTCTATCATGATTTCCAGTTGTCAGTTGCAAAATAGATCAAATAAAATTAATGGGAAGTTTTTAGTGCAGCCTAATTGTTAATGTTTTTAAGGTAAATATGTACTTCAGTTTTTTTGTATTTTAGAACGTTGCTTAGTAACTTTGTTTTTAGCCTTGAAAATAAATATAACAGTACAAAGTAATGTCAGTTACAACAACATTTCTTAGGCTAATAAATGCCATCTCATACCAAACTGTTAAAATATAATACAACTTAAAGTAGACATTAATTTCTTTAGCAATTAAAAGAGTGTGCATTTTAGTAACATTTACTGATGGCATAGGTAGTTGATATTAATCTGTTACAATCTCATAACATCTAAAATTGTGAGAGGAGGTTCCTGTTCAAGATGGTGATACTGAACTCACCGCCTCCCATAGACATACTGACCCTACAGCTGCATATGGGACAATTTCCTCTTAACATACATGTGAAGGCTGGCTGAGTGACAGCTACACATTGGTCAAATGAAAAGAAAACTATATCAAAGTGGGTAGGAGAGGCTGAGAGACAATCTTATAAACCCCACACCTGGCACAGTGACCCACAACCATGAGGGAACTAAAGCCCAGAGCTTCCTAAGGAAAGAAAAGTTTGAACTCTGCATTGGACATCCCAACTTCTAAAACATATACTTGAGAAATGAGCCCCCAAAACATCTGTCTTTGAAAACCAATGGGTCTCACATCTTGAGGCCCACAAGACTGTAGTGATCTGAGAAACAACTTTCAAAGGACTCAGGTGCTCAGACTCACCCACTCCAAGGCCCAGCTCAGGGGCAGCCTGTTGTACTCAGACTTAAAGTGAAGTTGGATCACCTGCTTATATTAAAATGTTGGCCTGAGATGCAGGCATCTAATTTAATATGCACACCTAGGAGCCTGCTGGAACATTCTCTGGGGACAGAGACTGGTGGGCACCATCTTCGTGCTCTCCCTTTGCCATGCTCCAGAGTACCAGTATCTCCCGGAAGGGAGCTTTTATGTGCATCTAGTGCCCAATTTCATGACTGCCATCTAGGTGCCACCTCTTGATTGCCTGGCTCTGGAGGCCAACGGAGCTTACATTCCTGATCCCATGAGACTGTAATAATTGGTGTCCCCCAGGATGGAGCTCATACCCCTGTCTGGCACCTTGATTTTTATAACTGCTCCCAGGGGATACCTGTATGTTGTCTGGCTATGGTGGCCAGTGGGGCTTAAGCTCATGGGTCCCATGTGTAACCAAGGAGAAAAAGTTCTTAAACAGCTTCCATGCTTAGGGCATGGAAAGAGGCAACAGACTCAGGAGCTCCATCTTTCTACAAAGGAAGCCTATTAGCGAATCAGCATAACTGTGGCCTGAGGGGCAGGCTTCGAGTTAAACACACATCTTGGGGTTGACTGTAATCTTTGCCAGAGATCTAGAAGGAAGGACACTATCTTTAAGCTCACCCTCTGCTGTCCACCTCCGGTGTCAGTGTCTTATGGAGGGGAACTTTACACACATCTGGAGCCTCCATTTTTCTGTCTAGTGCCCTAGTTTTTGTGACTGTTACCCAGGAGATATCCCTTGATCTCCTGGCTCTGGTAGCTGGGAGGCAGGGCTTGCATTCCTGGATCCCATGGGACTGTGGCAATTGGAGAGAAGAAGTTTGGTAGGCTACCATCCACAAGGTCACTGCACAGAGAGCAGACTGAGGCATATTCCCATCTTTCCGGAAAAGAAATCTCTTTGCTTCTCCTGGAGCTACAGCCTGAGGGTCAAGCTTTGGATTTGGCACATATTTAGTGACTTAAGAGCCACTCTTAAGGCATATAGGCCATGGACACCATCTTGGCACTCTTCCTCTCTCCTGCTGCAGCTTGCTGGTATCACCCAGGAAAGATCTTATACACTTATCTGGATTACCAGTTTCTGAGACTGCCACCCAGGGGAAACCTCCATCACCTGGCTCTTATGGTCAGTGGGGCTTACACTGGTGGTTCCACAGGACAGTATATATTTGCATACTTTTGAAAGCTTATTTCTGAGGGTCTGGCTCCTAGTCAGCCTAAATCCAGGGGCTGATATTCTCCCTTTTGAGAAACTGACAGGTCTTGGCACATTCTCAACAACTTGGAGCTATTCAAATAAAATGGGACAAGCACAAAGATGTGAGAGACAACCAAGAGCTGAGGCAGGGTTGAATGAAAAGGTTTATCTCCTACAGGACTCCTTCAAGACTAGGAGAGATGGATGTTTCATCTACTGTATAGAAATCAATGCAGGGAGTCAAGCAAAATGAAGAAACAGAGAAATACATTTCAAAAGAGAGAATAAGATAAAACCTTGGAAGAAAACCTTAATGAAATAGAGATAAATAATTTACCTGAAAAAGAGTTCAAAGTAATGGTCATAAAGATGCTCACTGAACTAGGGAGAAGAATAGATGAACACAGTGAGAACTTCAACAAAGCAATGGAAAACATAAGAAAGTATCAAATAGATGTCACAGAGATGAAGAGTATAATAACTGAAAAAACACTAGAAGGGTTCAACAGAATATTAGAGGAAACAAAAACGAATCAGTCAACTTGAAGACGGGTAGTGGAACTCACACAATGAGAGTGACAAAAAAAAAAAAGAATGAAAAATGGTGAAGTTAACTTAAGGGACTTATAAGACAACATCATATGAACTAACATTCAAATCCTAGGGCTCCCAGAAAGAGAAGAGAGAGAGAAAGGGGCAGAAATCTTATTTGAAGAAATAATGGCTGAAAACTTTTCTAATCTGGAGAAGAAACAAGACATTCAAATCCAGGAAGCTCAGAAAGTTCCAAATAGGAGGAACCTAAGAAGACAGACACTAACCCACATTACAATTAAAATGTCAAACATTAAAGACAAGGACACAATATTAAAAGCAGCAAGAGAATAACAACTTGTTACATACAAGAAAACCCCCACAAGACTGTCAGCAAATTTTTCAGCAGAAACTTTGCAGGCCAGAAGGGAGTGACACAATATATTCAAAATACTGGGAAAAAAAAAAAAAAAAACACCTTCCAACCAAGAATACTCCTTTATTTCTGAATGATAGCAAAGTTATCATTCAGAAATAAAGGAGAGATAAGTAGTTTTCCAAACAAACAAAAGCTAAAGGAGTTAATCACCATTAAACCAGCCTTCTAAGAAAGGTTCAAGGGACTTCTTTATGCTGAAAAGAAAGAGCACTAATTAGTAACAAGAACACATACAAAGAATAAATCTCACTGGAATGGTAAGAATATATTAAAGGCTGTGCATTAATTACTTACAAAGCTAGTATGAAGGTTAAAAGACAAAAGTAGTAAAAACAATTTTGATTACCACAATAGGTTAAGAGATAGACAAGATAAAAGATGTAACATGTGACATCAAAAGCATAAAATGTGGGAGGGGAGGAGTAATAATGTAGAGCTTTATAATGGGATCAAATTTAGGTCATTAAAATAGACAGTTATAGATATAAATTGTTATATGTAAGCCTCATGGTAACCAGAAGGAAAAAACCTATAGTAAATTCACAAAAGATAAACAGAAAGGAATTAATCATACAACTAAAGAAAGTCATCAAAGCATAAAGGAAGAGAGCAAGAGAAAAAGAAAGGAAAGAGAGAAACTACAAAGACAGCCAGAAAAGAATTAACAAAATGACAATAAGCACATACCTATCAAGTACTTCAAATGTAAATGGGCTGAATTCTCCAATCAAAAGACATAAAGTGGCTGGATGGATAAAAATAAGACCCATTTATATGCTGCCTACAAGAGACTTTCTTTAGATGTAAAGACACACAGAGACTGGAAGTAAAGGGATGCAAAAAGATAATCTATGCAAATAAAAACCAAAAGAAAGCTGCAGTGGCTGTACTTATATCAGACAAAATAGACTTTAAAACAAAGACTAATAAGAAATTAAGAAGGACATTACATAATGATAAAGGGGTCAGTCCAACAAAGGTATATAACAAATGTAAATATTTAAGTACCCAACATAGGAGCACCTAAATATACAAAGCAAATATTATCAGACCTAAAGGGAGAAATGGACAGCAATACAATAATAGGGGACATTAATATCCTACTTGCATTAATGGATGGATCTTCCAGACAGAAAATCAGTAAGAAAATATCAGCTTTAAATGACATGTTAGAGCAGGTGGACTTAACAGATATATACAGAATATTCCATCCAAAAGCTGCAGAATACACATTCTTTTCAAGTGCATGTGGAACATTTTCCAAGATAGAGCATATGTTAAGCCACAAGACAAGTCTTAATTTAAGAGAAATGAAATCATATCAAGCATCTTTTCTGACCACAGTGGTATGAAAGTAGAAATTAATTACATGAAGAAAACTGGAAAATTCACAAATATGTGGAGATTAAACACATTCCACTGAACAACCAATGGGTCAAAGAAGAAACTTAAAAATACCTTGAGAAAATAGAAATGTAACATACCAGAATTTATGAGATAGAGCAAAAGCAGTTCTAAGAGGAAAATTTGTAGTGACAAAAACTTACCTTAAGAAGTAAGAAATATCTAAAATAAGCAACTTTACACCATAAGGAACAAGAAAAAGAAGAGCAAAGCCCAAAATTAGTAGAAGGAAGGAAACAAAAAAGATTAGAACAGAAATAAATGAAATAGAGACTTAAGGGACAGTAGAAAAGAGTAATGAAACTAAGAGTCATTCTTTGATAAGATAAACAAAATTCAAATTTTTAGCTAGATGCACCAAGGAAAAAAGAGAGAGGTCTCAGATAAATAAAATCACATATGAAAGAGGAGACATTACAACTGATACCACAGAAATACAAAGCATTATAAGAAACTTCTATAAACAATTATACACTAACAAGCTGGACAACCTAGAAGAAATGGATAAATTCCTGGAAACATACAACCTACCAAGACTGAATCATGATAAAATTAAAAATATGAATAGACCGATTACTTGTAAGGAGATTGAATCACTAATCAAAAACCTCCCAACAAACAAAAGTCCATGATCAGATGGGTTCACTGGTGAATTTTACCAGGTATTTGAAGAAGAATTAATGTCAATCCTTCTCAAACTCTTTGAAAAGTAGAAGAGGAGAAAACTCTTCCAGACTTATTTATGAGGTCAGAATTACCCTGATACCAAAACCAGACAAGAATGTTACAAGAAAAAAAATTACAGGCCAATATCCCTGATGAACATAGATGTGAAATTTTTCAACAGACTATTAACAAACCAATTCAACAATATATTGGAAGAATCATACACATTATCTCACTTGATCTCATGATCAAGTGAGATTTATTCCAGGGATGCAAAGACAATTCAATACACAAGTATCAATTAATGTGATATATTAACAGAACAGGGGTTAAAAATCACATGATCATTTCAATAAATTCAGGAAAAGCATTTGACAAATTCACTATCTTCTACAGAATGAATATTTGTGTACCCCTAAAATTCATATATTGAAACATAATCCTCAGTGTGATGGCATTTGGAAGTGAGGTCTTTGGGAGGTAACTACAAAATATTCTCTTATGGATAAGATTAGTGTCCTTACAAAAGAGATCCCAGAGAGTGCCCTTGCTCCTTTTTTCATGTGAGATAGCAAGAAGATGGCTATCTACAAACCAGAAAGCAAGCCATCACCAGACATCAAATCTGCTGACAACTTGATCTTGGACTTCACAGCCTCCAAAACTGTGAGAAATAAACTTCTGTTGTTTATAAGCCACTTATTCTATGATTTTTTTGTTATAACAGTTAAAATGAACTAAAACTAGCCTTTAATCAGAAAACGTTCAATAAATTAGAAATGGAAAGAACCTAATGCAGTGACAGCTATATATGAAAAGTCCACAGGTAACATGTTTCTTAACAGTCGAAAAGCAGAAAGATTTTGCCCTAGAATTAGGAACGAGACAGGGTTGCCCATTCTCATCACTTCTATGCAACATAGTACTGGAAGTCCAGCTAGAGCAATTAGGCAAGAAAAAGAATGAAAAGTCATCCAAATCAGAAAGGAAGAAGAAAATTATCTCTGTTTGCATACACGATCCTATATGTAGAAAACCTCAAAGACTACAAAGAAAGAAAACTGTTAGAATTAACAAATGTTAGAGTAAAGTTGCAGGGTACAAAAATAAACACACAAAAATCAGTTGAATTTCTATACACTAAAAAAGACCTATCAGAGGGCTTCCCAGGTGGCGCGGTGGTTGAGAGTCCACCTGCCGATGCAGGGGACACGGGTTCGTGCCCCGGTGCAGGAAGATCCCACATGCCGCAGAGCAGCTGGGCCCGTGAGCCATGGCCACTGGGCCTGCACGTCCGGAGCCTGTGCTCCGCAACGGGAGAGGCCACAACAGTGAGAGGCCTGCATACAGCAAAAAAAAAAAAAAAAAAAAAGACCTATCAGAAAAGAAAATAAATAATATCAAAAATAATAAAATACTTAGTAATAAACTTACCAAGGAGATGAAATACATGTAAACTGAAAATTACAAATCAGCAATTAAAGAAATTTTAAAAGACATGAATAAGTGAAAAGACATCCCATATTCATGATTTGGAAGATTTAATATTGTTAAAATGTCCATACTAACCAAAGCAATCTACAGATTTAATGTAATAGCTATCAAAATTCTAGTGGAAATTTTTTACAGAAATAAGAAAACAATTCTACAATTCATATGGAAGTACAAAAGACACTGAATTGCCAAAACAATCTTGAGACAGAAGAACAAATCTGGAGTCATCACACTTCCTGATTTCAGCATATACTACAGAGTTATGGTAATTAAAACAGTATGGTACTGGCATAAAAGCAAACATGTAGACCAATAGAATGGAATTGAGAGCCCAGAAAAAGCCCCATATATATGGTCAGTTTATCTTCAACAAGAGTGCCAAGAATATAAAATGGGTAAAAGATAGAAACTTCAATAAATGTTGTTGAGAAAAACTGGATATCCACATGCAAAAGAATGAAATTGTATTCTTATTTTATACAGTACACAAAAATTAACTCAAAATGGATTAAAGATTTAAATGTAAGACCTAGAATTGTAAAACACTTAAAAGAAAACATATTGGAAAAGTTTCATGACATTGGTCTTGGCAATAATTTCTTGGATATGACAACAAAAACAAAAGCAACAATAGCAAATTTAGACAAAAGGGACTACATCAGACTAAAGAGCTTCTGGACAAAAAAGCAAACAATCAGCAGAATGAAAAGACAACATGTAAGTGGGAGAAAATATTTACAAACCATATATATGAAAAGGGATTAATATCCAAAATATATAAGGAACTGCTATAACTCAACAGCAAAAAGACAAAACAAAAAACCAAGCAACCCAATTTTAAAACAAGCAAAGGATTTAAATACACATTTCTCGAAAGACAACATGCAAATAGTCAGCAGGTATATGAAAAGATTTTCGACATCACTGATCATTAGGAAGATGAAAATCAAAACCACAATGAGATATTATCTTATACCAGTTAGGATGGGTATTATAAAATTTAAAATTGGTAACAAGTGTTGGCAAGATTGTGGAAAAATTATAACCTTTGTAATGCTGTTGTTGGGACTGTAAATAGTGCAGTCAACATGGAAAACACTATGAAGTTTCTTCAAAAAATTAAAAATAGAACTACCATGTGATCCACCAATCCTCTTTTGGGTTATATATCCCCCAAATCTGAAATTGAATATCAAAATGATATTTGCACTCCCATGTTTATTGCAGGAGTATTCACAATAGCCAAGAGGTGGGAACACCCAAAATGTCTATCAATAGATGAATGGCTAAAGAAAATGTGGTATACACATAGCATGGAATATTCAGCCTTTAAAAAGAAGGAAATCCTACTATATGAGACAAAATGAATGAAACCCGAGAACACTATGCTAAGAGAAATAAGACACAAAAGGAAAAATACTACATGATACCACTTATATGAGGAATATAAAACAGTCAAATTCATAGAAACAGAGAGCAGATTTGCGGTTGAGGAGAGGGGGATAGAACAAGTTGCTGCTCAACTGGCAAAAAGTCTCAATTATGCAAGATGAGTAAGTTCTAGAGATCTGCTGTGCAACAGTATCCTGTGCAGTTTGTTGAGGGTGAATCTCGTATTAAGTGTTCTCACTACAATAAAAATAAATGCATAAGTAAAATAAATTAAAAAGAGTTGGTTACTGTTAAAATGCATTGCTGCCCCTCAAAGGTAGAAAGAGGTATAGTGTCCATTTGCTACTGTGTGGTTTGCTGCCCTCCTTGTGTGATAATGCTATATCAGGGGCTCATAATTGACCTCTATTTGATGTTAGGTTGGATATTTAGCAGCAGCAATACTTAGATCAGTCTTGGTGACTGAGAGTGCATAATTTTGAGCCCAGGCATAGGATCCGTCTCTGACAACATAACTACCCTATTCAAGTACCTATTGTAATCCACACAATTTTGTAGGAGGAAAACTTTATATTCCCTTTAGAGCATAAGCCCTGGATAAGGAAACCTAGAATTAATAGAACCAGCTTCATTCCAAGCTCTGGTCCTGATCTGTTTTATTGTTACATTAGTCATGATATAAAAGGGACAGACTACCATGGTTGGCAGAGCCAGGGTCACATGCCAGCGAAATTCAGTACTTTCAGATAGAAAAATATTCAAGAAAGAAATTCTATTTTGAAATGACCTGAATCTGTGTAACTCTAAAAGAGAAAAGCAGCAAAATGAATTAAATGCAGTCAGCAATGGGTTTTCTATTTAATGACATCAGGAAATGAACCAAATCCTTATTATTGTTTAGAATTGTGGGAAACATTTCAGATGAAATCCTTTGGAATGAGTGTCAAAGTCTTATCTTTTCCAGCTTAATACAACAGAGGTAGAAAAAAGTATGAGACATACATATCGTTCCAAATCAAGTCAAAGTTCTACTTTCACAATATAGAAAAGCAGGAAAAGTATTACAGTGTTTCCTGAGCAAGTAGTGATATACCATTTCCTTGCTTACTATAGAGTCTACTGTAGTTTCTGAGTTTTTTTAAAAAGCACAAAAAAGTATTCTTCAGCTATACGTGGAGAAATAGACTGAAACTCTCTGAGATATTCTGGAAAAGGAGCCAATGAGAAATAAGGCAAAGTTTATTGAAAAAAATTCTACCTGGGAAAAAATTAAAATATACTGCTTTTGTAAAACAAAGGATCCTAAAATTTAATAGATAGCAAGTTAATGTAGTAATTTAGAAGACAATTAAATATTTGAAAAATGTGTCTAGCCTATTAAAAGAGTGAAAATTCTGATAAGAGAAATTTGAGCAAATTGAAATCTCAGGGGAAAGGCTATCTTTATTTCAACTCAGAATTTTAAAATGGAATCAATGTCAGAAAACAAAACAAAATTACTCTCCAGGAATATACTGAATGACAAGTGGGCAAGTTCAGTCTCAAAGGAGATTAGTGAGCAAAATTTATTTGGAGAAGTATTTATCTAAAGTAAGAAACACATTTAAGCTCTTCAAACACTGAAATGGAAAATTTTCCTTGTAAAGTTCTCTGCATTCTGTCCTTTTTAAAGGAAAAAGTAGTTTTTTTCATCAGCCTTGCCAGTAGAATTATAGATAAGATGTATCAAGCCTGAAATCTGTCAAATGTTAAAATACATGAAATATACTGGGCAAGTTGGAGATTTTATGGCTAAAGAAAAATAAAACTTATTATACTTTTCTATTGAATTTATTTTGTCTTGATAACATTCCACAAGTTGAAATTTTTAATAAAGTATTGTTTTGATAGACATAATGCCAAGCTGATGTTTAATTCTGGCCCAGATAAATATAACTGGCTAATATGTTTAGTCAGTAGAAAATTTTAAAGGGACATTCTTCTATCATGTATTATACTTTGTCATTTTTATAATAAAGAATAATTAAGATTTTCCTCTTTATATCCATTATATTTGAGGGTTATATGCCTGATACTTCAAAGACACTAAAGTTGTTACTCAAATTTCATACTTTACTAAATACATTTTAATAAAGCATAGGACTCAGCAGGGTCTCACATAAGGGTGGTACTGGCATGGAATCCCATCTGCCTTTTTCGGCTTTATGTTTTCCATGGCTCCAGTTCTCTGGACAGAATCTGCCTTCACAGATGCAGGCCCAAATGAAATCATCTCTTTCTTCATCCTGATAATCCTAAAGGGAAATAGAACATTACTGTTATTATTCTCTGTATTATTTCATGGCTTCTGTCTGGATTTTAGTTTTCAAACTGGCTAGTTGATTCCCAGATTTATATTTGCTCTATTTTACTACTACATGGCATGGTCTCTGTTTCCATACTGGACCCCAACAAATACACTATTTACAGAGAATCACATACAGCAAAGTAGAATAAATAATGTTTACAGTGGTGATTCTCTTTAAGAAAGCAAATGAAGAAGGAAGAGTAATCATGTTAATATCCCTTGTGACTGTTAGATCAGTTATTCTCACACCATCCTGAAAGCTCATCCCTGAACCATGCTCTGAAACTTATACTGTCCTTGGGTGAGATTAATGAAAGATTCTCAACCTGAGTGAATCTCTAAACCAGTTTTGAGACTGTGGTCACACTTTCCAGGGTTTTCTCATACCAGTTGGCATAATTCCAGATGCCAATAATCTTCTAGTGTCTGATATTTTAAATTGTAAAGGTTTACCTGCCTTTCCTCTGTCTACATTGATAACTTGGTATTATACTACCAACATGGCTTATGAAAACTGGGTTTTAATTATTTTTCATCCTTGTTTAATCACTTTTCTCTTGGATCCATTTTTTTTTTTCTGGTATTATATCCCATTTGCCTGTTCTAGACCAGACCATCCAGGCTATCACTGCTTTTACTCTTTCCATAGGCAAACCCATATATAACTCTGAATAACTGCTTAGATGCCCCATCCTGATCTCTGGTCTGGATCATTTCAGTGCTTTCAAACCCCAGTTATGACATAAATCATGTATTGTTTTGTATTTCCATATATAATATTCAAATTAAAAATAATTTAGCTAGACACTTGATGATGCAGAAATCAACTGTATGCAGAGGATGTTGCCTCAGAGGCTTTCCCAGGCTGCCTTAAGCAACCCCTAGAATTTGATAGATTTATGGGATAAACTTCATTATTTATGAACCATTTCTTAAATATAATGCTATTCATTCCAGATAAATGATCAAAACTTATTTGATACTCTATAAACTAAGTTCCAGGTAACACTAGTAATTTGTTTTAATTTTAGTTTGCTTATAGGATTCAAAACACATATTGTAGTTGATTTTATATTCCAGAGACAAAATTATTTGTTTATTAATTAAATGTTTACTAAGTGTTTAGTATATGACACCCTGGGAGAAGAAGCCATGATTTCTGTCATGAAAATAAGTAATATGAAAATGTAATATGCATATTTTGATAGGAGTACAGAATGTCATAGTAACACATTTTCCTAGGTAAATCTGCTCCCTTTTGTATAATTTTAACCTAAAAAGGTCATTAAAATTAAAAGAAAAAACTTTATTTCTCCACAGGCACATATTTTATGTTTGTGGAAGAAATGAGAAGGACTTCAATAATTTTAATCTTGTACTAAGCAATTCAGAAATATGCCTAAATCTGTCTACTCTTACTATCCACTATTTTATTTACATGATTCCTTTGCAATAGTCAAAACAATTACCTCTTTTCCCTAAAAAAGGCTTGATCTTTTCTATCTTGATCTCTTTATAAATATTATTATTTTATGTATGAAGCATCTGTGTATATTGAAATTCTCTCCACCATTCAATATCCATTTAAAATTCCTTTTCCATTAAAATTCCTCATATCATTTTTGCCAACAACTAACTTCATAATATTCTCTCTCATTTCCTTTATTTTTATACCCAAAACCCTTTCTATATTCCCCATTATAATATGTAAAATGTTCCATTCAGAAAAGGAATTAGAGAGTTATGAGAATTTTGAGGAAATCCCCTGTTCCATGGATCTAGAAAGAAGTCAGCAAAGGGGGCTGAGAAGGAGCAACCAAAGAGTCCAGGGAAAAATAACAAGAGAAAGTGCAATGAGAGTGTTGTAGGAATAAAGAAGAATGACAATGACTGAAAAACTCATCAGATTTACATGGGTTGTAGTGGAACAATGTGTGTGTGCCAAGTGAACAAATCTTTCTGTGGCTTTAAGAGATGTTTTTAGTAGTTTATCTGTAAATAAGATAAGTCCATTGATGGAGGGAAATAAAGAGTTAAGGGAGATTTTTTGAAAACAACTTTATTGAGACATAATTTAAATACAAAAACTGCATATATTTTATGCATGCAACATAATGAGTTTGGGCCTATGCATACAACTGTGAAACCATCACCACAATCGAATAGACATATACATCACGTTCAAAGGGAAGAATTTTTTTTAAAGTTATATTAAATAATCATGGAATTAACCCAATTAAAATAGACGAATATAAAGAAGAAAGAAGGGGTAAATGATATATAAAGTTCAGGAAAAAGTGGGAGAACTTAAAGACTAGGTTATTACTTTGCCTTAGCTAAAAGGAGGCATAGCTGTACCAATTAAACTAATCTGAAAAGAATGACTGATGCTATAGATGTGTAAAAGATTGTCGGGTTACAGATGTGATAGTGAGAATTTGATGGAGTTGAATCTAATATCTTTAAATTTTTCTCCATGAGGTGCACATAAAAGAAGTGGTAGGGGGTTGGATATTTAAAGGTATTGAAAAAAGTTTGAAACAATTTTGCGAACAATGAGAGTTAGAAGTGGCAGAGAAATGTAATAAAAATTTGGAGTAGTTGAACTAACAAGGAATATGCTTGTGATGTCTTAAAATGTAAATAAAGCTGTTAGGAGTAATATGCAGTATGATGTAGTATTCTTGAGGGAGGGGGATGAAACAGTAATGTGCATTGCTCTCAGAACTGAAGTAAATGGTATGAAAAGACTTTTCTCTAAAGCAGAATAATATCTTGGAATATTTCTTGGTGTAAACTTGCACACATGTACATACATAGTTTCCTAACACTATTTGCCCTTTCTTCAAAGAATCAGCAGCATCCATTACCTGAGGAAAACATCAAAACTAAAGGATTTTTTCTCTAGGGTATCAGTGTTTTTGATTTTCAGGAGCCCAAGCTTTTGAATATAAAAAGCTAAGAAGCTGAAAGACTGGGGAATACATACTATATTTGAAAGAATGTTTTTATTATTTAGGCAGTTTGGAAATATCTCAGAAGAAAGCTACCCAAAAACACAGTGGCTTAAACAAGGTAAAAATATATTCCACTTTCACATAAGAGACTAAGGTTGTGGTCTAGTGTAATATAGAGGCTTGGCCATGTTGATGACCCAGGTTGTTTCTCTTGTTTTTTGACATCCTCAACACACAGCTTATATCTTCAGTTCCCATAATCAAGGTCCACATTACAGCCTTTGGGAAATGAAAAATATAGGAAGTGTAAGACATGCCCATGTTTTGGAAGAAGTTGCCCATCTCACATCTGCTCACATTTCACTGGCCAGAGCACATGACCACACCCCACCGCAAGGTGGACTAGGAACTGTAACTTTGTGGGAGGAAGGGTGTATGTTCAGAAAAGAGTGCACAGCCAGTGGTCAGTTAAAATCTGAAGATTCTATTTCTAAAGGAAGAAGAAAGTGATACATTCTACAGCAGTCTCTAATACAATATACCCCTTTGGTATATTGAAAATATACGCACAGAAAATACATTCAACATTTTCACAAGACAAGACAACCAAATGACTGATCCAGTTACTACATTCATCTCAAGGTCTAAGTCCTCTGGGCTATGGGTACTCCTCTCCAGTAGATCCATATGTGATTGATGAATTAAAAATTAATAAGCATGTTATCTGCCTCCTTCTATCTCAAATAGTGTAGCAGAAACAAAAAGAGTACACTTTTAAAGCTTCCATTCAGAAACAGAAAGAATGAGAAATATTGTCAGTCAATTGTAATGATAAATCCCTCTTGAAATATTGTAGTGAGAATCTTCTTTAGAACATCTGGCAGTCATGATTTGGGTCTCTGAAAGTATTTTCTTGTCCACTATCCTTCATGGCCACATATGAAGAGACATTAGATCATGGGTCCTTCTTGGTGATTACACAACTCTTGCTGGTGCAATTTGGGAATACAAAAGTTTTCCTTCAGTGTTGAGCAGTCACATGTTTGTGATTTCCTTCACATAAAAAAATTCTATTAATAGATGTCCAATAAGAAAATGAACAAGTGATAAATAAAGTTTCCTTAGTAGGTCTCTTATCAAGAAACCAAGTAAAGATAACACGTAATGGTTCTTAAATGTCAAAAGTCTTGTCATTTATTTAGATGGGTTGATACTCCAACAAAGTAGACACTTGCTTGGGGAAACTGAAGCCTTGGCAGTGAAAGCAGTACATTTACTGCAGTATGTTGATGGTTTGACTGTCATTGTGTGTCAGAGAACAAGTGATGAGAGTTGCTCAAGAAAAGCTTGTGGTCAGAATGTTGACTCTTTCAGAGCCTCTTCATATCACTGCTTTAATTTAGGAGTACACGATAGCTTACTGTTTTCATCTCTGAGAAGCCCCAAATTATAGTTTTATCCCTCAAGATAGATTGCAGGCTATAGGCAGTAGGAGGTCCACTTAGCAAAGTTGTATCCCTTCCTTCAAGGTAAGTAAACCTAGTAGATTGATTTCTTCTCAGTTCTAGGTGTTTAGTGACAGTGGAAAAGAGAAACTGACACAAGCCAATATTATTAATTTTAAAACATTTCCCCATGTCTCCTAAATACAGTTGGCTTCTGGCCTGACTCCCAAAATATTGCAAGCAACAGTTTTATCTTGCTTCAGAATAACAAGGTTTTCCAGTTTTCTGGTACACATTATATGTTTCCTTGGTGCTTTACAGTCAAATGTTAAGCCAATATATTTTAGATTTTTATTTATGCGAGTGACCCACTTTTGTTAGAATATTTTATGGTAGTTACAATAAAGACTTAGCTGTCGAGAACACAGAACACTTTAAACAAGACAGTTGTCCTATATACATAAAATTCCAGTGAAATTCCAAGGAAATGTATATATGCTTGATGATCCTGGGTACTCATAATCCTCCTAATTTGTTTCCCTATCATTTTTAAGATACATGTTGCACCTTTTAGCATCAAGGTGTTTGCTTCTGTTCCTGGCCACATTCTATGCACAGGAGAAGAACTGGAACATGACAGAAAAATTACCTGAAACTTAGTAACAAGGCAAAACTAAAATTTGAATGGCAAATCTTTTCTATGTTATAGAGAGGCAAAGTCCACACAAACACTGTTTGGAGAACGTAGTTAGTTAATCTCACTATTATTAATTGATCCCAGATTTAGTGAAATTGTTTGCTAATTTGTTAATGTTTTGGCCCTGTGGACATTATTCAAATTCTAACATTTTCTTTGTTAAATTGCCTTTGAAATCCATGATTTACAGATCGCCTTTGACTGTGTCATAACATACTGCTTGTTTCCTCATTAATTAATACATTAAATACAATCCTTGGTACATATTTATTTTCCATTTGTCTTGATTGTCATGATTTTATCTTCTGAAAATTATACTATACCAAAGGCAAGCCATTCCTTTTAGTGGCACAATCTGAAAGTTGCTCATACATCTATGGTTATAACATGGTAATATAACCACACTTAACTACAAATGAGGTTGTGAAATATAGAATGTTTTTTTCTGGATGTCAATGGGCCCAATTAAAATTCAGGGGATTTCATAGTAAAGGAAAGGGAAAGTGGATAGTGAAGGTCACCTATCAGTTTATAATTTATCAGCCATAATTGGTTTTCTTACCCTATATGAAACAAGATTTTCCTAGGCTATTTCATAAAGAGATAAATCAAAGGGAAACACAGTATTAGATTCTAATGAGAGGTTCTGCTATACCCTCAGAGTTGGGTCCCAAAAATGAGGGAAATCACAGAAACCACTCAACTGGTTAGAGAGAATCTAAGAACAGAAGCACCCTGTGCCTTGCTTTTTAGGTGAAGTCTTGTCGTGTTAGCCCATGCTTCACATGGTGTGAGTATTATACAGCTGAGAGGACTATGTGAAGTATCTAGGCTCATGGCCCTAAGATAGACTGATCAGGAACCAGCAATCCTTTATTACAAGGACCAGATAGTAAATTTTTTTGGCTTTGTAAACCATACCGTCACAAGCAAAAGCACTCAACTTTGCCGATGTAGCACAAAAGCAGCCATAAATTATGCTCACACATCTTTGGATGTAACGAAAACTGAATATATATATAGTCAATTTGAATTGAATTGTACACTGCGCTTTGCCTGGAACACAAATCACAAAGATCTATTCACTTGCTAGTCACCATAATAAAGGAAAATTAGCAACCTGTATTGAGATTTTTGAGTTCTTATTTAATCAAATTCCTTTGTACTATAAGGTGCATTTTACAAATTTGTTTCTTAATAATCATCTTATTACTGCTGATTTCACTGTGAAGTTGGCTTTTTATTCACAGCTAGATTGACAGGAAGAATTAGATTTCATGTTATTGTCTTCACTTATAAGCATTAATATGCCTTAGTCAAACTGCATGACTTCTATAATACAAGTCATGATAGCATAACTATTTCTCAAGTTTTTTATTGCATATGAGTGAAAATATCACTATGATTTGCCTAGGTATTTAAGTTAGAAATATTATTGTGATAGTGCTAATTCGTACACTCTTCTCCTTTCAGATTCTCAGTAATATTGGCATTAGAAATCTATGCTTTCTAGGTGAAGAGCACCTGTATGCACGGCATACTAATTCAAGACCTGTCAGTGATATATAGTGAGTAGCCTCCTGATTTTTATTCTAAGTATTACAAATAGAAAATAATCTTCTAAATGTTTTTTCTCCTAAAATATCCACCTATATCATTTGGTAATGTTATTCTTCTTTTAAAATAAATCTTTTTCTAGGATAAATTTGGAATATATATGTTGTTAGGATTACAGGGTAAACTCCCCATATAAAACCGTTAAATATCTGAGTTTTATATCTCAGAATTGTGGCTGGGACCTCAAAACCAAAGACTATTATACTTAGTGACCTAATATTCTAAAGAGAAGTGCTAGACAGAAGTTTATAGGATTTGCTAATAGAGGCAAAAATTTGTCTAAGGACCACAGATTTGCATGTCTTTTCTTTCTACAACCAGCTCATTCCATGCTAAACACACTGGCTACTTAACGTTCCTGGAACACGCTAGTCACCATCTGGCCATAGGGCTTTGACCTTGCATTACCTTTGCCCAAAGTGTTTTTGTCTCACTCTAACCTTCTTCAAGTCTTTGTTCCAATCTCACCAGGTCATACTGCTGATTACATTCACTATTTCATTAACACTGCTCTACTTTTCCTCTTTTTTACAGTTCTTATTATCTCCTAGGATATATCATAATTTGCATATTTCTTGTGCTTATTATCTGTTCCCTGCGTCTAGAATGTAACTTCCATAAGAACAGAGATCTCTGTCTGCTTTGTTTATGAATGCATCCTACGTATTTAAATAGTGCTTGACATAAAGCAGGTGCTCAACAATATTTTTGGCAAATAAATGAAAGAATCCTATTTAAAAAAACTTTTCTGAATAAATCTGCCATATGTTGCCAATATGTTTTGTAGTATCTATATTTGGAAAAGTAGGTATCTTACTGCTAAAAAGGAAAAAAACCTGCAGTCACTTCATAATTTTATGAAAACAAAAAGCTAATTTTAAGATTTATTTTAGGTAAATTTCTCGGCAATTAAAGTATTTTTTTAAATTAAGACAGATGGTTGCAGATTAAGTTAAAGATCTTATATACAATAAGATAACTGAATATAATATAATAAGATCTTTAATGTAAAATGAGGAAAGCAAAAATATAGTTTCTATCTAGTCCAAGATTATATTGTTTGAGTGCAAATTAAATGTGTAGTGTCTAAAGGAAAAGGTAGTGATACCAAAAAAAAAGCTTCATTTTCTTAAAAGGATAAAAACATTATAAATGCAAATTCTAAAAGGAATTATTAAAAAGATAATTGTAGGACATAGTGGATATTTTTTAAAAATTACATTATAGAAAATAAAAAATACTCCTCCTATACTAATATGGTTTTGTTTTTGCTTTTACAGAAAATACCTAAGACCTAACATTAAATAGATCACAGTAAAGATATGTCTGTGAAAGCATAAGGAGTTTGAATTTTATAGCTCCCTGATAATGTTACTTGATGGTTTTTATTTCATTGATTCATTTTTATCAAATTTCTTATGAGAAAATTTACATACATAAAATGTATCCATTTTAACCTTACAGTTAGAGGAGTTTTGACATATGTAAGCATGTAACCAGGGTGGCAATCAAGATTAACATTTTCATCACCCCAAAACATTTCTTCATGAACATTTGCAGTCAATTCCCCATTGCTCCCAATCCAAGGTAACTGCCCATCTGTCATGACAGAGGCAATATGCCTTTCAAAATCTCCTTTAAAAAGTATCAAAATTGCATAATCTTTTTTGTTTCTAACTCCTTTCACGAAGTATAATGCTTTTAGAATTGCCCATAATGTTGCATGTATCCATTCTTTTTTATTGCTGATAATTTTCCATTGTACAGATACACTAATTTATTCATTCACTCACCTCCTGCTGTATATTTGTATTTTTTTCAGTTACTATATTACAGGTGCTATGAAAATATGTATAAAAATGAGCATATGTTTTAATAGCTCTTATGTAAATGGATCATATGTTAAGTATGTGTATACTATTTTAAAAAACTGCCCAACTATTTTTAAAGTGGCTATATCATTTTACATTGTCACTAGTAATATATGAAATTTCTCATTACTCTACATCTTCATCAACACTTGGTATGGTCTGTTTTGTTTGCTTGTTTGTTTTATTTGTTTTAATTTTCATCATTCTAGTTGATATGTATTGGTAGGTCATTGTGGTTTTAATTTGCATTCCCCTGACTGTACTTTCTTAATGAGCATATTTCCTACACTGTCTTAATCAGAGCAGCCCACTGTTAAATAATTTATATATGATGTTTCCAGCAAGATTTCATTTAAGAATTAAAAGTTTAAGGAAAGATTCCATTGAAGGAATAAAATTAAAGATTCCCTCTAACTGATATTTTTTGAATCCCTGTTTTCTCAGAAAGTGGCTTATGTAGTTTGGGTCTTTTTGTTCCGTTTCAGCATTTTTAAATACTTGAGACAACTACAGCAAGTATTAATACAGAGGCAGGAATGGACATCTTATATCAAGTTATAAATTAAGTTTAATTTAAGGTAGTAATCCTTTTTAACTTGATATAAGGTGTCCATTCCAAAGAAGGGAGGGAAAAAAATTAAAATAATTCACCATGATTAGAGATGTGACAAAGCATAAAGTGTTATTGAAATTTACCTGTTTATATGCACCTCATTATTTATATCCAGTTTTATTACTAATTTTTAAATATTGAAATTTTTACCCCTTCACTCTGAGTTTAGCAACCAATTATAGTTTCATGGTTGTCTCATTCATTAGGGAAATGTGTTCAGTAATGTCAGGAGACTGTTTAAAACCATGAAAAAGGACATAGCCAAAATCTCACAGCCAACAGAAATATTGGAGAATAAGCTGGCCAGTGACAAATGTTTGTGGAACTCTTCTATGAGTTGAATGTAAATAGCGAAGAATTCTAGGGCATGTAATTAGATTATTTTCAACAAACAGCACAAGCAAATGTTAGCAATGATCATTGCTCTGTAAATTTTTATTAGGTCTCTCTTAGCCTGGCTAATATTTCCAATCTTTAATAGCACAACTTAGAGCCAAAAAGCAAAAGTTTCCTGTTATATGTCAAGAAGCAAGGACATTGCAGTGAATCCTCTGATACATCCTGACCCTGCCTTGAGGACTTGGTTAAAGCTCATGCATAAAAAAATCATTCCAGAGAATAAATTTTTCATTAGCCACATTTGTCATTTTATGCATAAGAAACCCTATAGAGCCTTACCTATATGAAATGGCCTATCCTTGGTCTGAAGAGCAAGGAAAAAAAAGTTATATGGTGCTGTCTTCTTTGACCTCTGTCTTTCAAATAAATAGTCACTGTCTTTAAAGACAGTAGGTTAGCTTAATTTACATCTTCATAAAATAATTAGAGAACTATTGAGAAAACCATTCTTTATAGGGAAGCAGTTAGATCCTCCTCTTGAAGAACATGGGCAAAGTCTATTATTAGATACCATTCTATGGGCCTCATAAAAAGACAAATATCTTCCTATGATAAACAATGCTTAAGGCTTGGCATCTTGGATGGGGCTTAATCTTGAGCAAGCAGTGCATGGGCTTCCTGAGTGTCTCCTGTGGCTTGACCAGAGTTTATTTTGGCTGAACCTTACTTCATTAAGTCAGTGTTTGATTACATATCTCTAGAACAAAATATAAGCAAAAATCCATTTTCACATGCCATTTGGCAATTTTTAGTACAGTTCACTGATGCATTTGACAAAATGTTTTCCTCCATGGTGGAGCTGCCCATCAAAAATCTATCCTTCCAATCTATACATCCTCCATCTGGAAAAATGGTACCTACATCATTACAGAGCCTTACATTTTATTGTCCCCCCAAAATTCTATTTTATGTCAACTGAGGGGAGGTATAGCTCAAGAAATTATTAATATAATATCTGCATATTTCTTAGAAAACATTAATTGCAATATATAATTCATCACCCATATATAGGAGTTAAATAAAAATTGGAAAATATAAGTTACATCAAAAAATTTTCCTCTGCCTTTAAATGAGATACCCAAGAATTATCATTTCTCCATCATCTCTAATAAGTTATTTATTGGGAAGGTTACCCTAGAGAGCCCAGTATGGTTGGCAACATATAACCATAATTGTTTATCTTGGAGGCTCAGAGTTATATTTTTCCATAATTACATTTTAGGATCATTCCTGATTTTAGGAAGCTCAGTATATCCCAGCCTAGATTTTAACTATCTATTTTTGGAATGAACAAGAGAAGGACTTTGTCAAAAGATAGCTAAGATTAGGTGATTACTGTGCATCAAGACAGGGTTGATTAAATTAGGTGAAAATAAACCCACAATAGAAAGGAAACACTGAGAAGAAACTTAGTTCTTAGCTGGTGGAAATGTGTCTCATCGTAAGCCAGACACTTTTGATGAGATGAATGGAAAGTTATGTTGATAAGAATGAAATTAAGTTGATTAAATGATTATCTGGGTCTGAAAATTTGGTCATTTTTTTTTAGAGTCTCAAATTATCCGTGTCAAATTTAAGGAGACAACCTAAAACTGCAGGATTATTTTCTCAGTTAGCTTTTTAAATTCCTCTTTTGTAAATTACTGAATCTTAACATGTAAAGAAAGTGATAAATCCTTATTCTTGGGGGTTTTTCAATATAATTCTAACCTTGGTTAATGAGTATGGGTGCTCTCACTGTTATACAGAGATGTCTAAGAATAATGACAGCCTTCTTCTCCGCAAACCCTTGTTAGTGTTACCTTCAGCAGCTCTAATATTAGCAATTATAATCCATAGAGATACTTGAGGAGAACTACAGAAAGAAGCCTTGCGTTGAAAGAACATACCTTGGTTTAAAGCAGGGGTATACAAAGGAAAGGTAATGACTTATTATGGATTCCCTTTGTACCTTCTTTCAGTGAGTCATTTGGTGAGATTGACTCAGAATTCTTTTTTCTTTTCCTCTAAAGTAAGAGCTGAGAAATGACTTCAAGACCTCTCCTTAAATTAATGGGTCCTTATGTTGTGATGAACAAATTGGACAATATAAAGTCATTATGTTTTATATCAAATATATTTCATTTAAAAAACTAGATTAATAATTATTTCAATTGATTTTAAGGTATTTTTCCTAAATTGTCACTGGAGCCAAACTTATCTTTATCTTAGAGTAATCAGGAAGGGGAGAAGGGAAAATATTGGGCTTGAGGTCCTCTAATGTATTCAGCACAATGATGTATATAGTAAGATAAGATTCCTCACTGCAACTGACTAAGTGGATTACATTATTATTTTTGGAAGAATCATTTAGATCCAATGACTAGGAACAATATATTGCAGTTTGGAACAGTACAAATATGAGATTTTAAAGCACTAGAGACCTAAGTTCAAATCCTCATTCAGCTGCCTTATGAATATTTACCTAAAGAAAAATGTCTCTGAATTAATCTGAGCAATAATTTCCTCATATGTAAACTAAGTAACAATAATATTCACCCCATAGGGTGAATATTATTGAGAGTATTAAATGAAATAGTACATATAACCCACCTTTAAGTTATGAGTCTGTTAAAAAAAAAAAGACATGGTTCTGTAAACTGGCTCAAGTCTGGGAATTGATTGAGGGTCATAACTATTTCATGATTCAGGTTAATGACTTTTGTTCACTTGATCTAGAAATCCTCCACTATATATATATGTATATGTAGATCAAGTAAGAATTTAGTAAATTTTACATCAATTTCACTTCCAGGAACACCATAATTAACTAGCAAATGCCACAGGTTTCTGAGAGTCAGGCTATTCTGATTGCTGCTTTGACTTTGCTGTTCATTATGGTAACCAGGCCCACCTTGCCTTTGGCAGTAGAGGATAGCCACTTGGCCTGAGGCACCCTGGGATCCAATTATCCCCAATGCATTTAGGTTGCCAATTCAGTAGCAACAGTTTCCACTACAAAGAGGAGCTATCACAGAGCTCTTCAAGGATGCTGTACTGAGAACATAGCTGACACTAATAATATTATAAACATTTTATTGTCATATATAATAGTAAGAATTATTAATGAAACATGACTATTCCTATTCCAAAATAGAAATAATTATACATACAATAGATATTTTGGCACATCTTTAAAGTGCTTGTTAAAAAATTCTGATTCTAGAGCTGCAACTTAACTGTTCTAATACAGAGTATATGCAAGTCAATTGCCAGAGTCTGCGTTTTTAGCAAGTGTCCCATTTTACTTTTATGCATGCTAAATTTTGAGAATATTTTTTGTAGTGCATTGCTTTTCTAATATAATTACTTGGGGCAGTATTATCTTGATTTTTACAGTCCTTAGTTGTAACACTTTCAGATTTTTTTTCCTTCCAGAATTGATAAAGACAAGAATAAATTGATAATGTTTGAATCACCATATGACAGACGTAAGGCAACATCAACTAAAAAAATTATGTATATATATATCTATATAGACAAACTAGTTATATATGTATGTATACGTACATAAATATACAATTACCAGAAACAGTATGTAATGTGTATCTTACTTACATCAGTTATAATTCTTCTAACTAGGGAATTGGAGAAAAATATTCTTACCTGAATTTGACTAAAGGAAACAACTCCTAATCCAAGTGAGATTCTCTTCTTCCAATTCTCTGTTTCTGTGTTATCTATTCATCTGTTCTCTGCTCTGTTCTATTTATGTCAGTGTTCATTATCTTATATTAAGCCTCTGGATTATACAGAGAAATCTTATGTTGTCATTGACAGTTTTGAATATATTCTTTGATTTCAACACCTCCAGACTGTAGTGTTAGTTTCTGGCTCAGTTTGAATAGGACACATTGAGAATTCTGAAAACATATTGCCTCCCAAAACAAGGGCTATAGAAACATAGAATATACATAGGAATAAAAAGCATACAGAAAAATGCTCTTCAAATCTTCAAGTGTACATTGGAAATAAAACACTGTGTTAAAGATGTGAAACACATCATCAGTTCTCTGGTACTGTTACTGTAGCCTTTTGTTTTATCAACTTCATATGCAAATTAAGTAACAGACTAAAATCGGTTTTAAACTGTTTGAAAAGCATGACAAAAAAAGGTAGTATGTTAATCTCCTTTGGAACCACAGTTATAATTACTTTCTTGCTTATCCAAAGTTTGCATTTATAAAAATGTAGATAGAAGCAGACATCAGAAGAATTCATTATAAGGCAGTATGTTCGACTATCTCATTGCTTCTCCGTTGACTGATTGTTACAATACTAAAAATATTATTCATAGACTCACAGGCTTAGAAACATTATCTTTAGTGTATTTTAAAAACAGTTTTTAGAGCTTCTGGTTTTAGTGCCACCAAGTGAGGACCTTGGAAGTTCTTACTCTCATCCTCACAACAACCAGAAGAGCTGAACAAACTGAAATCCAGTGACTTTCTTCCGACCCATTGAAGGACTGACGTCACAGGGCAAACTATCACCCCAAAATCTGGAGAGACAAGCAAATCCAGAGTCATAGCCTAGGTCTCCTTACTGGGAGCAGAAGCCTCTGGAGCCACAAACTGATAGGAACACTTACAAGGTAATTTTTCTGGAGGTAAAACACTTACAAGGTAGTTGCTAGAAGCTGAGCATTCTCTAAGCCGACAGTGAGAAATTCCCAGTGGCTACAGCCTTAGGGAGGCCTTATTCTATTGTGGGTTTTACATCCAAGATCCACACAAAGTTCTCAAGGTAAAGAGCCAGGAAAGATCCTTTCATGACACTATTAGAGGGAGGAGAACTTTAAAATACATCCAGGACATTTTCTGTAACAGACGTTTCCTTTCAAGGAGAAAAGACTGACAGCATTTTCCCAAGAGAAGAAAGGCATTTACCACTCTCCTGCACCTTTGAGACTTCCTGTCCTACTTAAGTGGGGAACAAAAGCTGAGAAACACTTATAAAAGTCACAGCCCTGGGACAGAGGCCCACTGAAAGACTGAGATTGAATCATGAGATCATAGAAAGCTTCCACTTCCCCATCCTTTACCACCAAACCAAGAGGGCTTACAGCTAAAAGACCTGCAAAACACAGAATCTCTCTGAGGAGGAGTACTTAGGGAAGCCCAGAATCAACAAGGGAGATAAAAACAAGAACATTAGAAGAATTTTAAACCTCATAGCAACACAGATACAGCAAATATTAGACACAGCACAACTCCTAACCAGATTAGCAAATTTAAGGCTAATCTATATCCAGCTGTCAACAACAAAATAATATTTATATAATGCTATTATTGCTTTTAAATAGATCCTATTTTTCTCTTTATAGACAAATTCAAACACATGAATCACAAGAACACATTTTAAGGAACAGTTTTATAGTAGTAACAGAAAGGAAAAATAATTTCCCTAGTACTCCTGACCCCCAACATATTTTTTATTGAATATACATTCCATTTTCAGTAAGATAAGATTTTGTCAGGATGATATACACAATTGCTTCATTATTTTTTAATTTGTGTGGTTGGCCTTCTCATAAATCTTTACAGACTAAAAAAATGTTTTTGAAGTTTTCATGTGTTGACACAAGATTAACAAATTGCTTCTACCTTCAAAGGGAGTATGTATAAACTAGAAAGAGAAAGTCAAAGAATCTGAACTTTAGGAAAAAGCTCACCAAGTCAGCTGACAGATGTTTACTCTCATGGGGGCTTAGATCCTAGTGGTAGCTGAGCAGTCTACAGAATTGACATATATGCAAATAGTAACAAAGTGTATTAACTCATTCAATTATTCTATTTCTCTTTTAACTAAAAGATCAACTTGAAAAACCAAAAACATAAATTAGCAGCAACCAAAGTGTGCGAGTGTTTATATGTCAGATGTGGGAAGAGTCAAGAGCAACTTTGATAAATATGGCATTTTGGCATTATATGAACTAAACACTAGATTAGTTACCACAGTTTTAAAATAAAAATGTCAAATATCTGGAAAAATAACAAAGTGATGAAATTGCAAAGAATTTAATGCTCTCTGAATTAACCTTCTACAAAATCTAGCCTATTTTCCTAATCTCATAATAAATATCCTACATCCTAAAAGGATTGAAAGAAGTAAAGAATTAACAAAAAATATAATGGAGAAAGATGTAAATTTCAGTTGAACTAGAGTTTACAGGTATATAAAATAATTACTACAGCAACACTGACAACAGCAACATTAGTTAACATAAGTGACAGCAGGTTTGCCCAGGACAATCCTGGCTTGTTCATATTTTCCTGACTGAAATATTAGTATCACGCCATTTCACTCTAAAAATTAACCTATAAGACCCTCTGAGATTTTCCTCTGCTCACCTCTCCAGTCTCATGCTACCCTCTCTAAACTCAACTCATCCTTAACTATTCAGTACTTCCTCTGGTTTTATGAATAGCATAAATGTGGCATGAGGTTGTTTATACCAGAAACCCTCTGTCTCCTGTTTTCTGGCCAACTCTTATTTCTCAAATTACATTTGAAACATCCCTTCCTTAGGGAGGCTTTCCTTGACACTGCAGCCTAGATTAATTCATTAGCTCCTCTTTAATTGTTCTAATAACACTCATTTCCCTGTTGTAATTTTCTCACCAGTGAGGTATAGTCTTTAATGCCTACCTTCTTTTCTAGATTATAAGCTCCATGAAGGCAAGATCCAAGCCTTCTTTGTGACCTCTCCTTTCCTGTTTCTTGGAAGAGTGATTGGCACAAAGGAAGAGTTTACAAGTAATAATCAAATACATAGATGATTCTGTGATGGCTCCCCTAATCTTCATCATACAAATGAGGAAACTGAGGCTTAAAAAATTTATGTATAATTCTCATGGTCACATTCCTTCTAAACAACAAGCCAGATTTCAAACTCAGGCATTCATAAATTCAAAGCCCATGCTTTTGATTGTTTAAAAACAAAGAACAAATTACATGACACATTAGGCTTTGGAAAAATCACCTACTCTGGGCTTCCCTGGTGGCGCAGTGGTTGAGAGTCCTCCTGCCGATGCAGGGAACACGGATTTGTGCCCCATTCCGGGAGGATCCCACATGCCGCGGAGCGGCTGGGCCTGTGATCCCTGGCCGCTGAGCCTGCGTGTCCGGAACCTGTGCTCCGCAACGGGAGAGGCCACAGCAGGGAGAGGCCCGCGTACCGCAAAAAAAAAAAAAAAATCACCTACTCTTTGAAAGATGTAAAATTAAATCATCTGGTAGGTTTTGGTTATAATTGGCTTTGTTTTTAAAATCAAGTTTATTGAGGTTTATTTTACATACAATAATTTCACCAATTTAAATTATACAATTAGATAAGTTTTGCAAGTATATTCAGTCATCTAACAACCAGAATCAAGGTATCAAACACTACCAAAAAACACAAAAAGTTCCCTGGTGCCCCTTTGCAGTCAATATCCAACACCCACACTTGGACCCTGGCTAACATTGATCAGTTTTGCCTTTTTCAGAATGTCATATAAATGGAATTATACATTAGGTAATATTTTGTTTTTAGCTTCTTTCACAGTTTTTGAGATTCATTCAGGTTGCATGTAGTTTATTCTTTTTATTGTTGAAAAGTATTTCATTCATATGAGTATACAACATTTCATTTACCTATTCATCTGTTGCTAAACATATGGATTGTTTCAAAGTTTGAGCAATTGTAAATAAAGCTGCTCTAAATATTTATGAACAAACCATTATGTGGATAAATGTGTCATTTTATCTTAAATAAATACCTTGGAGTGGAATGGCTGTGTAATACAGTAAGAATATGTGTAACTTTACAAGAACTTGCAAAAAGTTTTCCAAAGTGATTACAAAATTTTACACTCCTGTAGCAAGATAAGAGATTACCAATTGCTCCACATCTATTTTTAAGTGTGATAGTTTTGAGTTTGTTGCATAAGAAGAAACTACTATGATGGTAATACAGATTGTTGATATGTAAATTTGGTTGTGGATCTATCTCAGAGAAGTGGCCTGATCATGGTAGTACTTGAAAAGCCAATTTAGTTTTGGGATTTACATGAATTCTATGAAGAAAAAAATTTTACTCTTTAACCAGGCTTACCCTACCCAGTCCATTAATTCTTTATTAAAATCTTGTTCAATTACATTTTTTTGCAACAACAACAAAAAAAGTAAATTATTCAAATGTAATACTTTCTGCACTTAGAACTGTTATAAAACAGAAATGTTCCTTACGGTATACTACAGTTCAATATACCAATGGAAATATAGTATTGAAAGTCTAAGTAATTGCATTAGTTTGCTAGGGCTACCATAACAAATTACCACAAACTGAGTGGCATAAACAACAGAAATGTATTGTCTCACAGTTCTATAAGCTAGAAGTCTGAGATCAAGGTGTTAGCAAGATTAATTTTTTCTTGGGTTGTGAGGAAAGAATTTGTTCCATGTCTCCCCCATAGCTTCTAATGGCTTGCTGGCAATCTTTGGCATTCTTTGGCTTGTACAAGTGTCACCCCAAAATCTTCCTTCATCATTGCATAATGTTCTCCCTGTGTGCGTGCCTATCTTCAAATTTGCCCTTTTAAGGACACCAGTCATATTGTATTGGGACCCAACCTAATAACGTCATTTTAACTTATTTACTGCTATAAAGACCCTATCTCCAAATAAAGTCACTTTCTGGGATACGGGGAATTAGGCTTCCAATGTATGAATTTTTAGGGATACAATTCAACCAATAACAGTTACAGTCATCACTCAGTGTCTGTGGGGATTGGTTCCAGGACCCATGTGGATATGAAAATCTGCAGATACTCCATAAAATGACATAGCAGAGTTGGCCCTCATGAATTTGTGGGTTCCACATCCTGGATCACAGTATGAGGTTGGTTGAATCCTTGGGCATGGAAACTGCCTATAGGAAGGGCCAACTATATTTTGGATCCAATGATGACTGTGCTTACTGTCATAGTGTAAAGTAATAATTACTTGTAAATTTATAATAATGATAAGTTAGAAGATATATGCAAGCCTCTTTGAATTGCTTTTTACAAGATTTCACTTTTATGGATTTCTTTAAGAGTAAGAATATTTCAGTGATAATGATGACAAAAAGTTACTAGTATGCAAAGCAAAAAGAAAAAACAGACAATTCTAAAATTTATAAATATAGGTTTTATTGAAGATAGGATATTATTTAATATTAGATAATAGATTATATTTTAAATACAGTAAATACCTTGTTTAGGTATTTACTTTTGAAATTGTTAAATTAGTAACATATGAAGAAAAAGTGATATATAATTTTAATAATTTCATATGGAGGGTTCAAATGTAGTCATGTATATCATTTTCTAGGCTTCAAAGTTTTTATAAAAGTTACAGTAATAAAAATGGTATCCTGAATTTCATATAATTATAAAACAACTCACGTCTAATTCTAAACTGTAGTAGTTGATCCTAGAGTGAGATTTATTCTGTGGTTATGAAAGGCAATGGCATTTACAACTAGGATAAATTAAAGCAAATGAAGAGGAAAATTTTATTCTATGTAATACTTAGTTCATTATATTCTTAAATCACTATGCCAACCCAAATTCATCAGTAAGAGATCTGATGTATGCAAAAAAATGAATAAAATATATCACCAAGAAATAGCCTATGTTTCACAAGCATAGATATTGTTGTATTATAATTTATGTGCATTTCTCTTTCAACATAGTAAAGTGAACATAGTGAATACTCAAAATATTTAAAAACATAGATAAAATACAGTGTTATTAAACACAATGTCTCTTGTACTTTGAGTTAGAGAGAGAATTTGGGAATATTTTATGTTGCTTTGGATAAACTTATCCCTTCAAGATTTCTGTCCCTTTTAAGAAATTATATTGTGCTTCAGTCTATTATGTGCTTATTAAAATTCCAATAATTAATTCAATGAGTTAAGTCTAATTTCTTACAATTAAAAATTTTTTGGAAAAAATTGTTACGTTAATACATTTGGATTCCAATTGTGAATCCAAGATTATTACTTATAAATAGGTATATAGTAGGCAGAATAGGGCCCTCTCCCCAAAATGTCTATATCCTAATCCATAGAACTTGTGAATATGTTACCTTACATGGGAAAAAGAACCTTGAAGTTATGATTAAGTTAAAGATATTAACTTATGGGGAGATTATTGTGAAATATCCAAGTGGGCCCAATGTAATCACAAGTGTTCTTATAAGTGAAAAAATGAGGCAGGAGCATCAAAGAAGGAAATATGACAACAGAAGCAGAAATCATGTGATGCAGAGTGATAGCTGGCTTTGAAAATGCAAGAGGACCATGACACAAGGAATGCAGGAAGCCTCTAGAAGCTACAAAAGGAAGGAAGCAGATTCTTCCCTAGAACCTGAAGAAAGAATGCAGCCCTGCTTAAACCTTTATTTTAGCATCATGGGCCCATTTCAGTCTTCTGACCTCCAAAACTGTAAGATAATAAATTCGTGTTGTCTTAAGCCACTAAGTTGTGGCAATTTGGTACAGCAGCAAAAGGGGAGCAGGACAGGTAAATGTTATGATTCTAAGAAGCTAGCATAAATAATAATGATATCAACCCTTTAAAAGATTCTTATAACTAAACACATAATTACCATATGGCCCAGCAATTGCAACTTTATCCCCCCAAAATAGAAACTATATTCACAAAAAAAGGTACACAAATATTTCTACCAGCCTTATTTGTAATAGCAAAATACTAGAAAGAGGGCTTCCCTGGTGGCACAGTGGTTGAGAGTCCGCCTGCTGATGCGATGCAGGGGACACGGGTTCGTGCCCTGGTCCGGGAAGATCCCACATGCCGCGGAGCAGCTAGGCCCGTGAGCCCTGACCTCTGAGCCTGCGCATCCAGAGCCTATGCTCCACAATGGGAGAGGCCACAACAGTGAGAGGCCCGCGTACCGCAAAAAAAAAAAAAACTAGAAAGAGCCAAAATTTCTTTCAATGTGTGAATGATTAAAAAAAAAAAAAAAAACTGTTACATCCATACAATAGACTACTAATTAGCAATAAAAAGGAGTAAACTTTTGGTACATGCCACAACCTGCATTGTCTGATGCTATTCTAAGTGTACATAGAAGAAATATTTGAGACAATTATAAAGAGGGACAAAGTTAAGTAAGTTTTCTATATTTGACTCTAACTGGTTAATGATGATACCAGTAGAGTGTGATAAGTTATGCATATGTAGTAATACCTAGAACAACCACTAAAAATGTTATACAAAGAGATGTACTCAAAAACACTATAAATGTATCAAAATGGAATGTAAAAAATGTTTGAGTAGCCCACAGGATGGTGGGGAAAACGAGGGATGCAAAACAGAGAGAACAAACAGAAAACAAGAAACAAAATAGTAGGCTTAATCCCAAACACATCAATAACTATAGGAAATGAATATTGTGTAAATATGCCAATTAAAAGACAAAGATTGGAGAGTGGAGTAAAAAACACTGCATAACTACATACTTTTCATAGGAGACTTCGAATATAATGATGTAGGTAAGTTTAAAGTAAAAGGAAGGAAAAGAGATATATTATGCATTATTCATCAAAAGAAAGCAGAAGTGTCTGTATTAATATCAGATAAAATAGACTTCAGAGCAAAGGAAATTATCAGGGACTCAGAAGTATGTACATAATGATAAAAGGTCAATCTACCAAGAAGACATAACAGTCTTCAATGTGCATGCACCAAAGAAGAGCTTCAAGATACGTGAAGAAAAACATGATAAACCTGAATGGGGAAATAGACAAATCCGTAAGTGGAAGACTCCTACAGTCCTCTCTTAACAATTTATATAACAACAGTATAAAATATCTGAAACATTTTATAAGGATCCAAAAACATCATCACCCAACAGAATGAAATTGACTCTTATAAGACACTTTACCCAACCACAGAAGAATACACATCTTTTCAAGCATTAACAGAACACATGCTACATTATGTTTGTAGATCAGAAAACTCAGCATAGTAAAGTTGACAATTCTAAAAATTTTAACAATATCCCAGCAAGATATTTTGTGAATATAAGCAAAGTTTATTCTAAAATTTATATGAAAAAGAAAATAAACTGGAATAGCTAAAAACAATTTTTTGAAAAAAAGTGTGAGGAATCAGACTATCAGATTTCAAGACCTATTATTAGTAACAGATAGTGTGAACATAGACATATAGATCAAAGAAACAAAAGAGAGAGCCCCAAAATGGACCTAACTGACTGACAAAGATGCCCAACTGACTTCTGACAAACATGTAAAAGAAATTCAATTAAGGGTGCTGGAACAATCAGATATCCATAGGTGGGCAATAGACAGATTAAATAGAGAGACTGACAGACAGACGCAGACAGATAGATGGAACCTTGACTTAAACCTTACACTCTTCAAAGAACTTAAAAGGAATCATAGATTTAATATGTAAAACTATAAAATTTTTAGAATAAAACATAGGAGAAAATCTTTGGCGCTTAGGGCTCAATGGGCAGTTCTTAGACATGACCAAAAAACAATTCCATAAAAGAAAAAGTTGATTAATAGGACCTCACCAAAATAAAAGACTTACACTCTGTGAAAACTCTATTAAGACAACAAAAAGTCTAGCTACAGACTGGGTGAAAATATTTTCAAACCTGAGATCTGACAAAGCACTCATATTTAGGTTATACAAAGAACACTCAAAATTCAACATTAAAAGAAGCAAATGGTCCATTTATAAAATGGGAAAAAAATATGAAGAGACTTGACCAAAGATGATATATGTATGACAGATGAACAGGAAAAGATGGTAAACTTCTCTAGCCATTAGGGAAATGCAAATTATGATCACGATGTAGTATCACTATACATTTGTTAGAACAGCTAAAATGAAAACAATAGGAACAATACCAAATTCTGGGGAGGACATAGGGAAACTTGATCTCTTATAAGTTGCTAGTGAGAATGTAAAATAATACATCCAACTCTAGAAGGTAGTTTGGCAGTGTCCCTAACTAAATATACATTAACCACATGACCCAGCAATTGTACTCCTGGGCATTTATTCCAAAGAAATAAAAACTTGTATTTATACAAAAGCCTGTACCTGATTGTTCACAGCAGCTTTATTATGTTTTTATTTTTTTCAGCTTTATTGAGATAAAATTGACAATTAAAATTAAGAAATTTAAAGAGTACAACAGAAACTAAAAATAGCCCAGATGTTCTTAAACAGGCAAATGGTTAAAAAAATTGTGGTACCTCCATACAATGTTGTTTTGATATTATACTGTAATTACATAAGATATAAACACCAGGAGAAACTGTGATGTGTACACAGAACTCCAGAACTCCTTGTTACTCTTTGCAACTTCCCATGAATCTTTAATAAGTTAAATATGTATACACGCACATATATATATATATATATATATATATATATATATATACACATATGTTCTATTTGGTTTCTTTATATTAGATACAGAGTAACTGAACTCATTTTCTGCTTGAATACAAGAAGAGGAGAGGAAGAAAAAACCAGGAGGAAGATCAGGAGGAAGAAAAAGAGAAAGAGGAGGAAAGCCAAATAGGATTAGTATGATGCCTATTAAAAATAGCTTTACCAAGAATCTAGGAGGAGTTTATAATAGTACACTTGAAACATTTTAGCACTTGAAGTACAGCATATCAGGAAGGTTTACATACAATAAATATAAATAAATTTGTAACTCTTGTCTTCTATGCATCTAATATAAGAATATGTCACTAGCAACTCACTGCCCTTTGAAATAAGTATAAACATTCATCTTTTGAAATAACCTTTCCCAGAATAAGTATGCCTCTTCTAGTGACTCTATTTTTCTTCAACTCATTCAAATGACTGATATTATGTAGTAAATAACTGCTGTCCAAAGTAACAGAATTGCTACGGAATAAACTGATAAAACAAATTAATCTATAACATGCAGTGTCAACTCTAATTTGCAATCTAGCAGCACGTTGTGTTGGGAAATCTTTATTTTGTTTGGTTTTCTTTTGTTTTCAGTATAAACCATACCTAACTTCTGGAAGTATAATTAAGAATCTTACTTTATCATTATTATAGAAGAAATGTTTGTTTAAAACAATAATTTAAATCTTAATCAGTTTATATATTTAGTTTAAAAACACATTAGATGGGGATTTCCCTGGTGGTCCAGTGATTAAGACTTCGCCTTCCAATGCAGGGGATGCGGGTTTGATCCCTGGTCGGGGAGTTGAGATCCCACATGCCACACGGCCGGAAAGCCAAATGTAAAACAGTAGCAGTATTATAACAAATTCAATAAAGACTTTAAAAATGGTCCACATCAAAAAAATCTTTAAAAAACTCATTAGATGATTTTATAATTTGAAAAATTAACATTTATTAGAATGAGTCTAAAGATTATTAATGTTAGTGTTTCAAATTTTTGAATAAGTTACTATTGAGCCAATCTTAATGTTGTCAACCAAATAATGTATACTACTTGAAATAATCTAATATTTTTGTTTGGGGAAAAATTTTTTTTCACAGTAAAATTATATTTCAGTCACCTCTCTGAAATGTTTCAGATTCCACTCTTGTCAAAATAGTTGCTTTCTCTCCTACAGAAACATAACAAATCTTGTGTGAAAATTTAAATAAATTATCTTACTGAATTGTGACTATTTTGATACTTAAATTGCATCTCATACTCAATTATTGGTGCCATGTGGCCAAGTACCTTATCTTTTTTATATTTCTATATCTAATGCTTCAGCTATGCTTGAAGTGTAGATAATGCTCCACATGTTGTTCAATTATTTGCATCATTAACTCAGTACTGAATTTAAGTAACAGCTAAAAGATCATTTTTGAAAGGATATATTTAAAGTTAGGATGAATGTTCTTTTTGATGGGTTTGCACACATGAAATTGCTCACTTTTTAAAATGAAACTCAAGTCAAATTCTCAAAATAAACCATCTTTTGCTGACTGTTCTTTCATCCAATTCCTCTGCAAATAACATAACACTCTGCAATAGCAAATGCTTCTACCAAACTAGATTATAGTAGGTGCCATTTTCTCTATTTTATTTATTTCATCCTGTTTCACTCTCACATTTTCCCCATTTTTCTTATTTCCACTACTATATTTTTATGTACACTATAATTTTGTAGTAAAATGTTTGCTTGAGGATGTAAGATTGCTGTATTTGGCAAACCATTTCTCTTTAATTGATGTGAAGGAATGCCCAGGGAAAGGATGATGAAGCCATGATCTTGGGGCTTCTACACTCTTTTCTTTCCACTCAAGGTAAATGTCATAATAATAGTTAATCTTCAGCTTTTGCTTACCACATAATAATGCATTTAATCTTCATAATATGCTTATAGATGAAGCAAGCACTGTTTCTTGAAATTTCTTGGAAATTAGAAGGAAGAGGTGGAAGGAAACCATAATTGAAGTTCCCCTGACTGCCCTCAATTTTTCTGTGGATCTTGAGTAAAACAAGTAAACCAAAGACTGTCTTTTGGCAGCCCTGGAGATGTTTTTTAAATTGAGTAATTCAGAAATAGAAATAGAGAAATGCAAGGTAAAAAAAAGGATAATGACAATCAAGGGGACATAAAATATGAATCACCTCTTTTCAATTCATATTCAAAGGAGAAAATTGTTAAGGATTTTTAGCCTTAAAATCTAACTCTTACCTTAATCTCAGATTGGTTCTTTATGCACTTCTCCAAAATTGTGAAGAATCATATTTTACTTTGTTTAGTAACTTTTTAATGAATGGTGTGTGTGTTTCTGTGCATGAAAAAGAGGGAAATGCGGAGTTAGGGATAGGAATGATAAATGATGTGGAAGTTTGAAATACTTATTAGTAATCTTGAACTCTTTATTTTATGTTATTGTTAAAGTTCAGCTAAAAATTTAGACTCTAACAGATTACTCCAAGAAATTTCTAGTCTCACAGTCTAGTACTCCACTCCAGGAAAATAAATTACATATTCATAGGTCTTTTGTATATATAGGGTATATATTACTACTGCTATACCACCAGGGAATTTGTATTAAAATACATGACTAGTACACACACACACACACATTATACATACAATCTTTAACATATTCAGTTAAAGAAATGCAATGTATTTGACCTGTTTTAATGTATCCTTAAATATTCATAAGAATCTTAAGGTATTCCTATCCAGAAATAATTTTCCTGTTATATGACTTCACTACTCAGATTTTTCCAGCTGTGTACTTGCTTTTATCAGCCCTCATTTTCTTTAATCAAGTTGAATACATTTGAATACATCAAATTCTAAGTTTCCTCTGAAGATAATTGGCAGGTATTGATTTTTCTCCTTTTAGTAACTGTCAAGAATACACTAAGAGAATCTGAGCATCTAGAATGTCAATCTTTTTTTTTTTTTTTTTTTTGCGGTACGCGGGCCTCTCACTGTTGTGGCCTCTCCCGTTGCGGAGCACAGGCTCCAGATGCGCAGGCTCAGCGGCCATGGCTCACGGGCCCAGCCGCTCCACGGCATGTGGGATCTTCCCGGACTGGGGCACGAACCCGTGCCCCTGCATCGGCAGGCAGACCCTCAACCGCTGCGCCACCAGGGAAGCTCTAGAATGTCAATCTTAATGATTCTAGATCCAGTACGTCTAAATATTGCACTAGCAAAGCCCCACTCTTCCTTTAACAACATTAATTTCAAAATGCCATGATGTAAACACCATGGATTCAAGCTCCTTATTTAACTCAATGATAGTAATATAGAGTTCTTTACATACTTTATTTCAAAATGCTGGTTACAGAAAGGGGCAGATCATCACAATAACAACAGAAGAGGGGATCTTGAACACAGAAAACTCATATCTACCCTGGCACTTTCCCCCTTCCACTAGAAGCTTCTGTTTATGGCTGATCCAAGGAAGTCTGACATAAACAAATGTGAATAATTAAAAAGGAATAAGCATCCATTCAAACATAATAAGATGAAAGGTGTAAAGTGGTCACATGACTATCCTATATTTAAAAACAGCAGAAAAAAATGATGACATGAAGCAAAGGAAATTGTCCAATGTGAATGCATAGCAATTGAAATATGAAGAACACATTTGAAATATAATTGCAACACAATCCTAAATTTGTTAAAGCAATTGCAGCTATAAAGGAAGACCACAAAGTAGAAATAACAACCCCAAAACCCCACAAAACCTCAAGGGAGAGATTGATGGACAGCAAACAGTAGGTGATTGCCAAATAAAAGGAGAATATGCAACAAAAACTGGTGGAATCCAAGAAAAAATGGTGATAAAAATAACTTCAGAAACCAAAAGACAGAGAGTAAAAATCATCAAAAGCACAATTAAGAACATGAAAATGCAAATGAGAAACCTATAGAAATAATAAAAGGACCAAAGAGAGAGTTCCTCCATGTAAATTTCCAAGTCACTGATTTTCCCCCAAATTATATCAGTTCTATTATTTACTCCATGTATTTTGCTCTGTTTTTATTGTGCACTAGATATTGTTCTTTTTCATATTTTGTTCGTTTCATATTGCTATTGTTTTGCTTTATTTCTTTATCTTTAAAATGCTTAGTGTATCTGTTTTAGTACTTCTATTTTGCATAGGATATATATGTATATATACACTAGTTATGTATAAGTATAAACATACACAAAGTATATATATACTATATATATATATATATATATGCATTGCACAAAATATGGTTTTTATTTTGAGGCTACTGGACTCTTCAGATAGCTCTATATTTTGATCTGACATTTCATATTTCCCTAAGGGTATCTGAACTCTGACCTAAAATGTATATTAATCTGGGGCCCAGTAAGTGAGTTCAATCAAAGACAATGTGTCCCATCATTTTAAACTCTGACATGTCCTAAATCTGTCCTCCTCCCTTTCCTCTCCTTCCTCACTATTCTTTCCTTAGTTCATAATCACACAATTCCTTGTGTAAGTTTTTAAAAATACTTCCTATTGACCCACTGATCTCTCTAGCAATACATTCTACACATTATGATCAGAGTTGCTTTCCTAAATCAAAGTATATGATCTTGTTATTCCCCATGCTCAACATATCTAATGACTCTGGTGCACTATTATAAAAAGCCAAGAGCCGTGAGGATGTTGTAGTAGTTTACTCTGTCAACTCGATTAAGCTGAAACTATGTTCCCCAGAAATAGCTCTCCCTAGTTGGCTCCAGGTTAGAGTTCTTTAAAGTTAAGTTTGTACAAAATTTGGAAGGTAAGCATGAAGTAACAGCTAAGAGATGAGGTAACAGCCATTCCCCTCTAAAGACATTCAGACATCCAGAAACAGCAATGGTGCTTGTTCTTTTTCCCCCATCCATACTTGCACTTTTCCCTGACTTCCAGCAGCAGCAGTGAAATGAGAGAACTGGTATCAATGCAGAGGGACAGTTTTTCAGACTTTCCTCCCAGCTCCCTTTGTGGTCCTGCTCTGGAAGTTGGACATGCCTGACTACTCAGATTACTTTGTCAGCTCTGACTTGTCCACCCACACCAGAGCTTCAGAAGGGTTAATTAGTGACTCCTTTGTTGCCCCAGTTTCTATTTCTGGATCACTAACTCCCAAGACTCTCCTATAACCATGTACAGCCTATTCCTATAAGAAATCTTTTAGCACATACTATGATTAATGGTTCAGCTTCCCCATTTGAAACCTAACTGAATCAGATAGCTTTTACTCCATCTGTAATCTTGTTCCCACCGAACTTTACAACCTCAAAAATTATTCCCTACCTACACTGATTCCTTTGCAGGTATCTGAGGTCCATGGTCCTTCCTCTGCCTATAACTTTTCCTACTTCTGTCTGACTGGTAAACTCCATTTATTCTTCAAGACTCATGATTACACTTCCATGAAACATCCTAACAGTCCCTGACAGCATTATTCACTCCACTTTCTAAACTCCATTTATATTTATATATAAGCATTATCCTCTAAATATATAAATAATTATATGTATACATATATATGTCCTCTCTAAATATTGTTATCTGTATTATATCCATTTAAAAAAGAGTTTAAAACTTTTGTTCCATATATGCTTTTTCACAGAACAAAATTTGAGAACAAAATTTACTTCCTAGTTATGGTGGTTTCACTAGTATTTAGCAGTGTCTGGCACATAGTAGGCGCTAACTACCTTTAACATACCTTTAATTTTGTTTATTAAAATAGCTATTTTAATCTAACTTTCCACTATTAAAAATGGTCTGTAATGGCTGAAGTTGATGGTAATTAATTATTTTAGGTGTGGCAATGTATCTGTGCATGTATTTTTTAAATTCATTATTTTATACCCATTGTTATGATTATTCCTATATGTGACTGATCTTCCCTACTAGATTATTAGCCTTTTGAATGCAGCATATCAAATATAGAATCCAATACTCCAGTTCAACAGGGAAAAAATGAACATATTGTACGATTATGCATATGTCATATGGCTTAGCTCTACACACTGACACTAGGAAACTCACTCATAAGAAGATTACAAACACAGTAAACCTGTGGCTGTTTAAAACTTTTTAAAATGTTTTCTTTTGTTTCCATGAAGGTATCAATTGCACAGAAAGTTAAATTATTTAGCTCTCAGGTGCAGAGTATATCCTGTAGGTAGCACTTATTTGTCCTATTAGAAAAGCTTTCTCATAGGTGATTTTGTTTTTACACATTCCTAGTAAATATTTACTATAACTTGTACTCCATCTTTATACAAAATATGGCTGTCAGATGACATTGGATAACTCAGTACTTCAGCAGGTATGACTATTGTATGTGGACAACTCACATTTTCTGTTTTGGCTCAGTGACACCATTACTTTTTATTAAAATTGTTTTGACAAAAATCACACCCTTTATTTTAGGTATTCTAATCTATGCAAAAAAAGAATTATTGATACTTAATGAGGAAAGATAGTAAAAGGAGGGTTATGGGAGGAAGAGAGAGACAGAAAGAGCAAGAGAGAAAGTGTCCTTGCATCATTTGTTCTCAATATGTTGGCTTCAGATACCTGGGGAGCCATGAGCTTTTTTCAATGGCTGTTAATACAAATAATTAGCAAGCATTGTCTGTGTACTGTTATAACATTTCACATGGTCTTTTGAAGTATTTGAATGCTTTGACTAATCGGATGAAAATTAATTTTAAAATGCTTCTATGCTACAATTTGATCTTTTTCATGTTTTTTTCTCAATGTACAAATGCTAAAAATAAAACTGCTGTCTTATATTCTCCTAATATGTTTCCTCATTCTCAGATCGGTTGAAACTACTGCTTTATAACACTGATATCAGTAAGTGCTACATGTTTGCCAACAGTTTACCTTTCCAAATAAAATCTGTGCAGCACATTCAGCATGAGACTGGGGATTACAAGTAACAAATTATATGTGAGTTCTTAATCACCCCCTTATAAACTTATACTGTCTTAGGCTTTCATAGGAGGCAGAGGCATAAAATCTCATTAAAAAAAAAAAGGCCAAGCTTCTTAGACTGCGAAGAGACTTTAAATGGAGTAACAGCAGAGGAGAATGTGTTCAAATTACCTCGAAAGTATCTTCATAAAAGACCCAGAGCAGGACTCTAGGTACAAATACAAACATGCTGGACTGAATAGTAATTGTTTTGCTTCATTGTCGGGCATTTCTTCTAAACTCACACCCTTACTAAAAAATATTCTTTGACATGCTTTAAGTGATTAGTTTAAATGATTTTTAAAAATTTTGCCATATCTTAGTGAATAAATGATCCTAATCAAAGCAAACATTTTTTACAGTGATTTGCATTGTAAATAAAATGCAATGTTTGTTCTTCCAATATTCTTCTCTGGCTATGGCTCAGCTTATTGATTTATACCAATGGGGATTTACCCAGGAATAACTATGAGAGCTTAGCCCATCTTTCTGTTAATATGCACATTTTCCTTTACAGGAATTATCCTATGATCTTTCCTATTTTTTTAGAAGTCATGAAGCTAAGAACTCATAATCTTGTACATAGCTTGTGATTATTTGACTTTGGTTCTCACCCTATGACAAAATCTAGGTTTAAAAAAAAATAAAATGATGAACATTTAAAATCTTTGTGTTACTAGAAGTCAAATCATTTCTTATTCTAAGTTGTTAATTGGAATAAAGATTTCAGCCCTATATCGCTTAGCAGATATTTTCATGTACTAACACCTTTATAAAGCCTGAACTAATAACACCTAAGAACAGAAGTCATGATTAGAATTTGGCCAATATACTTTACTATCATGGATGTTACACTTATTTTGACTATTATCTTCAACAGATTCATGAAACACTGTTGTAGTTACATTGCTGCAACAGAGATTAAAGGGGTTGGAGGGTTATACAGAAGCTGGGGCTCTTGAGTACAGGGTACACTGTAAAGCATTAAATGGTAATGACTGAATAAGTTAAGGTCTGTGTGTGTGTGTGCGCGCATGTGTGTAGATTTCATTCTATGATTGAAAGAGTTTGTTGAATGCTTCCTAGACTACTTTGATTCAAAATTCAATGTATAACTAAATCTTACTTCCTCTTCCTCTTGTCACTGGCAAATGCCATTCTATTCTCTGCTTTTATGAGTTTGACTATTTTAGATTCGTCACATAAGAGGAATCATTTAGTATTCACTTCACAAAAATCAAAGACAAATAAATGAACAACTACAGAAGGACATAAGGAAACGTTTTGGAGGAGATTGTGTGATGGTCTCATGAGTGCATGTATATGTTCAAAGCTATCAAATTGTATACATTAAATACAGGCAGTTTTTGTAATCAAGTATAACTCAATAAAGCTAATATATATATTATAATATATATAATAATATATTTATATGTTTTATACTGTCTGCTTTGCAGACAGTACCTAGATTTTTGTTCCCACATATATTCTACCACTCCAGGTAGTCTAATGCTCCTTCCTCAATATGCTTATTTTACTTTTTGAAGTATAAACCCCCCACATCTGCTCAGAATTTCCTTAGATCAAATGGAACTACATTTCTAGGTAAAGTCAGAGATGGTGATGATTTATTTGCAAAGATTTTATCTCAGAAAAATTTAAAGTTTTGCTTCAGGCTTTCAGTAAAACAATGGCATGCAAATCAGAAGGAAAAAACAACTTTATATTGTAATCATATACTAAAATACTTCATCCTTGACTCCAATCTAGACATGTAGAAGTTTAGGCAATTGTTAGATATTCAGTCTCTCTCTCTTTCATTCACTCTTTCTCTCTCTCTCTCTATATATATATATGAAATGTTTTAATATGTAAAAACTTTATAAATAATAACTAAACTGACATGTTAAATATGATTAACTTTATTTTTATACAATTATTATTCCAACTTTATCACTGAATTTAGCTAGGAAGTGAACTAATAAGACAGATTATTTTAATTCATATAGTAAATTAGTACTAATTTTTCTATTGCCATTATTCGGAACAAACAAATTAATCTGCAGTAACATTTGGCAGGGTGCAGGCATGCCGAGTTCACTCATTAAATTTTGCTTTTATAAAAATGACATAAAACATAATTAATGACAAGACCACTTCATTGGTATATTCCATCATCAAGAGATATTGCTACACTTAAAATTCTCTTCTGGATGTCAACATAGTGTCAAGTTATATAAATTTCCCCTACTTGCCATGTTCACTTTTAAAGTAGTTATTGACACAGAGGGAGGACACTGAGTGATTTGACACAGCACAGGAAGCCTTTTTTTGTTATCTTGAAATGGTTCTCATGCCTTGGACATACTGGAGGTTTATGATTGGATGACAGAACTGTCAAGTCCATTACCAAACCTGCCAAGGAAACACACAATTCATACTGTTTTCCTTGTTTCATTTATTCATGTAACAATTCAATTTTATAACAATATTAGGTCCCGTCAGGCTTGAAGACAATCGTTGGAACTCTCTGGTTGTTAAAGGCACTTAACCTTTGGCCTCCCAATTTATTTTAGTATGCCAGGTGTACTGGAAATCCAGAAGAAGAAAGATCTGGAAATATTTGAATGCTGGGGTGAGAGGATTTGTAAAATGGAAAAGAGAATGAAATATTACCTATGTAGAGAGATTTATTAGGATGCATGTGTTCACAGTTATAAATGCTGAACAATTTTAAATATCTATCAAATAGGAAGTCATGGGAACCCACAAGTTTTAGAATGGTACATTTCTAATATCCTGGAGAATTTATTAGAATTTTCACTTAATCATCTGTTAGCAGATTTACAAGCAGATTTTGTTTGCCAACAAACTTCTACCTCATTGACGATACAAAGATACAAAGGAAAAAATGTTCCCAGGCAAAGTATTTCAGTATATAGAAAGAAGAAAACAAAAACATATTTACCCAATTTAAGAATGTCATACAAAATACATTTATATATAATAAATACAAAATATATATCACAGTTTTTTAACAAATAGAAATTGGAAGTAGTATTTTGGTGAGACTAGAGTTCAGGATATGTGTGTATGCATTGGGGAGAAATAATATAGCAGAATAAGTACAGGGATGAGAAACTTAGATTCTTGATTTAACATTTTTTATATTGACATTTGAAAACTGAAACAGAAATAACACGTGATTCATAGAGTCACAAAGCTAGTTGGTGTCAGGTATCCTGTCTATTAATCGATTTCTCTTTCCATTTTCCTACATCTGAATTTAAAGTTTTAACAACTGGAACTTATTTGGTGTGTTTTTGGTAATAATTAATAATTTTATTATTTAGCAGATTTTATTTCAATAGCTACTTGTACTAGGCAATATAATTTGAGATAAAATTAAGTACAGAAATTAAACTAATATGCTATTATTTTCTTTCATGTTAAAATACAGAGAGAAAAGTTCTGCTTTCAATTAGGATTTAGAAAGCTACAAGAGAAACCACTCATATGCTAACAAGAAGATGATCTACAAAATCATAACTTTTCCTGAGCCCATCAGAGATATGAGATCACAAGTCAGCCGGGTGAAGTGAATTCCAAAGTGCACCTCTCCAAGGAAGGAGAAGGCACATAAACCGTTTCACCTTTGGCAGACACAAGAAGAGATAAGAGCCATAAAAGCAGGTAAGAAGAAAATAGGCAGAATTGTAATATAATCTTTAATGAGTGTGGGCAGTGTGACTGTTTAGAATTCCTGAGAGTTCCAGACAAAAGGATAGAATTCATGCACTTGGAAGCTCTTTTCCAGATAATAGATCATACACAAATCATCTGTTTATGGACATATCAGAGATAATCTTTAGAATAAAGGTGATTTCTATGTTCAAGTAAGTAGGTGGCAAGATGGAGAATTTTATTAGATAACTCTCTAAAATATAAATCAAAAATTTTAGAATTTAAAATTGCAAATATTGAAAGTAAGATGTCAATAGATGAGTTTAACAGCAGAATGAGCACAGCGTACAGGTTAGAGAATTAGAAGATCAATAGAAAATATCCAGACAGAATTAGAATCATGGAGAACAAAAATGATGGAAAATTCAGAAAAGACTGTAATATTATCTATCTATCTATCTATCTATCTATGTATCTATCTATCTATCTATCTTCATTCCTCAGAGGGGTTAGAGACAAAATGGAAAAGTTTGACCTAGAGTTTTTCAAAACTGAGCTACAGTTTTTCAAAACTGAAATAGGATATGAACCACAGACTCAGCAGATTTATCCTGCTAGGACTCAGGCAGAATAAACGCATTATCTTCCTCTTGCACATCGTAGTAAAACTAATGAAAATCAAAACAAAGAGAAAATACTTAAGTAGCCAGAGGAAAAAGATATTATCCTCAAAGGAATAGCAATAAGGCTACAGCTGACTTTATAAAGAAGTTATAGAAGCCTCCGGAAAATGGAATAACTTCTTTAAAATGTTAAAAGAAATCAGCTGTCAACATACATTGCTATTTCTTTCAAAAAATTCTAATTAAAAATGAAATAAGGGAATTTTCAGACCATCAAAATGAGAGATTTTATCATATTTTTTCCTGAACTAAACTAAATACCAAATGAAGTTCTTCAGGTTAACATAGAGTTATTCCAGATAAAATATGGTAATATAGGAAAGCAGAAAGGTGATAAATGTAGATAAATATAAATAAATATTGACTATACAAAAGCAATAACAGTAAATCTAGTAGGGGATCAATATATATAAACTAATGTGCAAGGCAATAATAATACAAAATTTGGGAAAGTAGTAAGAAGAATTAAAGGGTTGTGAAGCAGTACTGTCCAATAGAACTGCCAACGTTATGTAAATATTCTATTGTGAGGTGTCCAATAGGGCAGACTTGAGCCACTGGTGCCTGTTAAGCACTAGTAATGTGGCTAATACAACTAAGAAACTGATTTTTTTAATTTTATTTGAGTTCAATTCATATTAATTGGCCACATGTGTCTAGTAGCTACTGTATTGAACATTAAAGTTCTAAAGATATTTGCAGTGCCTGGGAAGGGGTAAAATACTAATTCACACTAAGTTGTAAAAAAAAAAAAAGTGAAGGTGTAAGTTTTACTCTTAACCACTAAATAAATAGTAAAAGAATTAATAACTAACAAACTAATAGAAGGTAAAGAATTCAAAAATTTTAAAAAGTATTTAATCTAAAAAGGTCAGTTATGAGAGATAAGGGAACAGAAAACTTAATAATACATAAAATAAATTGCAACATGGTAGGTATAAATCTTAATATTTCAATAATTACATTAACTTTAAATTCACTAAATACTCCAAATTGCAGACTCTCTTATCTGGTCTAGTACTGAAATGGTCTATGTATATGTAGTTTTTCTAAATTTTATTTAACTCAAAAGTCTTACCTTGAGATTCCCATAGTATTCACAACCACAAGAACTATCTTTTCCTTTCAAACTCCAAAACTGGATCTTCTGCCATATTTTTATAATGTTTTATTGATAAATCACCTTCATTAATGTATACATATATGTATATAAGATATATTTGATTATTCAAATGAAGAAGAGAAGGAAAGGAGAAAGGGAGGGAGAGAGAGGGAGGAAGGAAGGAAACAAATCATGGCTGCCTGCATAATGAGAATGCTTCTAATTGTGGTGTTAATCTTGATTCTTTGATTAACTATTTATGCCTGTCAGATTCCCAGGCCCAAACCTAAATCTTATTTTGAGAACCAACACATTGTTTCTTAAATTTTTTTAATAGATGTTTCATCAATACATCAAAGCAAAGCAAATTACACCTATTGAGTGCCCAGAGTGGGAGGAAAAAAATGAAAATTTACCCCTCCATGTGTCAGATGGAGGTATTTTTTACAGTCACCTTCCTTATGATACTTTACATTAAGGCCAACTATTTTTTTGCCATGGCTACTTTAAAAATCATTTATAATCACACATCTGTTCATATCATTCCCTCATAGAAAGTAGGCGCACGGGTTTTAAACTTAAGTTTGAAAGTTCTAAAGTGGTTAAACAGCTAATTAATTTTACAGGAAGATAGCAGTTGTTCTGTGGGTTATATTTTCTCTTGTATAGTAAAGCCAGATAGAAGCCAATCCTCTTAAAGCACTAAAAAGGCCAATTTTTGTTAAAGGCAAAACTACGTAATTACCACTTAAATGCTGGAGAAATATAGGAAAGAATTCCTCCACCATCATCAAATTTATATCTCTATTAAAGATGCTAACTTTTCATTTTGTCTTTACATTTGCAAAATAATTAGGCTTTGCCTTTAAGAGTCAACAATTCAAAATCTTTAAGAATGGTACCAATTTCTGTTGATGTAACAATCTTCTATGCACTTGTCAGAAGGCAAGAAGTATGTAATATTGTGAAGAACTTAAAAGATAAAAGAAAACAATTCACAGTAGGGAAGTTTCAGCAATTAAGTTTGACCTAAAGAATTGAATGCACATCTGACTAGAGGTTGCTACGCAAGCAATGATTCAAATTGTCACTGATTTATTATATTCATCTTTACTATGAAGGAGGATTGCACAAGAAAGGTAATTGATTATTTCATAATCTTCTTTTAATCAGTAGAGCAACTTAAACTCATACAGTATTACCACTTTGTGGTTTATTCGATTTTATGTTGATCTATCCTTTCCTCTACTGCATATGTAGATTTAAACACACACACACAAACAAACAACACACACACAGCTTTGAAAAAGTTGATTTGCTGCATGTCACTCAAGCAACATAGTAGCAGAATTTAATTTCACATCCATGTCTCCATGCCTTTTAATTTCCTTCTTCCAACATTCCATAAATTTCTCCTTATATTAATTTTCTCTCAGTGCAAGCTCATAGGAGTAATTAGAGTATTTACTATTTTATTTTGATTCAATAATTCATAAACCATGTCTCATTATATTGTATATGTAGAGTCATATACCTTCTGGGAATAAATGATTGACTTTCTCAAGGATATGAAGCCAGGTCTAATATCTTCTTTTCAATTTGTGTTTTTTGTATCATACTATACTATTTTCCTTTAAGAGTAATGAATTATAAATCAGCAGATAAACCAAGCAATTTTATAAGGTAAAAATAATTTTAATAACTTTTTCTTTTGTCAATTTTCTGAGAATTTGCCCAGGTTTCTAGTTTTGGTATGAAATAAGAAATCACAATCAATAGGAAATAAAAAGAAAGAAAAAAGAAAAGAATAACAATTATATAAGGGCAAAAAGTCATAATAATCAATACCATGATTATATATCACATAGTATAAAATTATACTTAATATTTGTGAGTGGAAAATTAATACTAAGGCAAAGTCATAAAATATTATTGATATTCATATGACCCAAACAATTTAAATAGTTGAAGGTCAAAAGCTGGTAAGATATCTGAACACATTCCAATGATTAAATTTCACAGACTTTTTTTTTACCTTTGCTACTATTAGAACATTACAATTTTAAAAAACAATGTCTTTCCATTTAGAAGGAAAACTGTAAAGACATACATGCTCTTTTTGTAAAATAATTTAAATCCTCTTAACAAATGATACATAGAGTAAATCTTTTGGAACTGTTACTTTGTTAGTTAGGGCCTTCTTAGAAGCAGATGTCAAAATAGGGTCATATGTGCAAGATATTTATTGGCAAAACACCAGTAAAAAATAAGGAACACGGAGCCCAGGAAGGCAAGGAAAGCCTTAAGATCGCTCTACAGATCTAACCTCTAAGGGGGAGAGAAAGGAAGGAGGATCGTCTGGATAGACTCTCAGTTTTAAGAAAGTTTCAGCCAGGCTTATGGGAAGTCCTTGAGCCAAAGATGCTCATTAGAGGTTTCCCAAATTTCCCATCAACGTATAAGAAAAACTTTTTGTTTCCATGGAAAACTATACTTATTTATAGCTCATCCTTCCATGAGATCTGATTCTGTGTGGGCTTATACTCTGTAAATTGTAGATCACTGATAGCAATGCAAAATAATTGTTGTCTCTAAATGCAAATAAATATTTGGAGTGGAGAGATAACCCTTCCCCAGTTGAGGAAAATAAACAGTTCTGTCTCCATTTGCACATTCATTTCAATATAAATTTGCCTATTCTTTGATTTCTCCTTTGAAGCAGTTATAACATCAACCTGATTTCCTTATTATAAGCTAAATACAGTTTTTAACACGTGTTTACTTGAGAGTAATGATTTCCTCCTTTAATTTCTTTTTCTTTTAAGTCTTTAGAGATTTTCCACCATGCTGTCCAGTGGTTTCCCTTAACAGAGTCTGGTAAACTCTGTCAATAGAGAAGAATAGTTCATGGGCAGTTAAAGCCCAAGCACATCTTTTCTTGTCTCCCAGAGATAAATTCAAAGCATCATTAGAACTTTGCTGACTTTTTCTCCTTTTAATTTTCCTCTCTATACTTCTGTGTTTTGTTCTTGCTTTCATTGTTTTGGCTCACTTTGTGGAGAGAGTTGTTTTACTTGAAAAGCTGTTATTGTGAAAACCCACAAAATACATCAGCTGCTTCTTCTGCTTGACAGTTCTTCAGATATTTTAAGATGCAATGGTGTCTCTGCTTGATATGTTCTCCTGAGCCTTCACAGCATCTTTAACTTGTTCCTCACACAGACCCTCCAAACTACTGGGTGAATAATGGTTTTCAATCATTTCTCTCAGTGGAGCATTTACAACTACATTTAATGCACCATCTCTAGAATGATAAACACAAATTCACAGTAGAAGAGTAAGTTTCCTATATCTGGACACTAAATCACTACAAATGCAGTTGAATGTGTTGGGGGTTTTTGTTTGTTTTTGTTTTTGTTTTCTTTTGTTTCAAGCAACATATCTACTTATTTCCTCACTTTCATCAGAACTAGTAGCCAAATATAACTTCCTCCTACCAACCCAAACCTCACATCATTCTGAAATTATGTATATTTTTGAAAATAGAAATATAAAATATTACATACAGTCCTCCTGCATTTCATCTCTTTGATTTCAGCTAATCATTATAGCTCTTATGAGCTCCACACTCTTGGCATACAGGACGTCTTCACATTTGGAAACACACAATAGTGTCCTCTGCCCCAAGATCTTCATATTTACTGTTCTCTCAGCCCTAAAGACCCTTTCCAACACCACCCCACCCAACACACACTTGCTTAACTCCCTTCAACTAGCTTGTTAACTTTTACTTATTCTTTACCTCTGACTCTAAAGATAACCCTGGAGGGCCCCAGTGAATGCTCAGAATGGGTTACTAACAGTTCTGTGCTCTCCTTACACACTGAAGCCCTCATCTGTAACACTGAGTTGACATCTGTGTCCCACACCAAGCAGAGAGCTCTGCAAGTATGAGTGCCATGTTGTTTTCTCCCCTGTTGCAGCCCAGGCAGCCAGCAGAAGGTCTGACACCCAGTAGGCACTCAGTAACTACTGAGTGAGAGTCAATGTGGCTTTTTTTTTTTACTATGCAGTATGTCAGCTCTATCTGTTGTCATTCATCCATCTCTCTAATAACCATTAAGGTAATAAAGAATTTCAAATAGACAATGGTATTCTAGAACATTTCATTAACATTTTTAGACAATATAGTAGCTATGCTATGAATCTTCTTATTTGTTCTACTTTCTCTAGATGGATTTCATAACACTGTCAAAAGTGATCATAAAATTATAATATACTATATAATATTTTTCTTAGTAGTATTGCTTAAAAGCACATGAATATGGAATGGGATATAGTGAAAAGAACATAAATTACAGGATCAGTTAAACTTTTACTGGCTACATAATCTTAGAATAATTATTATAATTTTTTAATCTATTAGGAGAAAATTACTAAAACACATATAATAGATTGTTTTAGGAATTAAATAAAATGTTAATAAGTCTCACCACCCCCATCACCTCTCTGCCCAAACTCAGTATTAACAAGACCATTTAGTTTAAAATTTTGCCCTGAAAAATTTTAAAGTATGAATATTAAAATTACCATCCTATAATTTCCAGAAACAACCATTTTAAAAATTAGAAATATGTTACCCCTCTCCAGAATTCTGATTCCTCTCCCAATTTCTTTGATACCTGAAAGATTACAAACATAGATACAACTTCAGCAAAGTTTTCAGCACCACAAAAATAATTTGCCTCTATCTGGGACTTTGAATCTACTTAAAAACAGTGAATGGCCCTCATATTTTCAGTCCTGTCTTTCATGAATTGTCTTGTCCTTCAAGTTTGAAGACTGATCTATTTAAAAGAGAAAAGAACAAAAGAAAAGAAGAAGTTGTGCAGTTCAGCTTGCTATTTTTAATCTTTTAATATTAGATTATGTTCCCCAACCATTTGCCCTATCCTTCCTTTGTTCATTTTATTACTTTTAAATCTGCAGACACATTCTGTTGCGTTTAACATTTAGCATTTTTCAAAATCCCCAATTTTGTTCTTCTGGTTTCCTGAGGCTATTCTTAGAGATACACAAAAATATAAAAATATTTATCAACATTTATATGTTCCCTTTTTAAAATTTGAACATTTTCTTTCACAATTTGAGCTTAACAAAATGATCTCTAGACTAATGTGATATCTTTAGATGATACTCTTTTTTCTATCTCTGAAATTTTTCACAACTGCAGAGTTTGTATTTTTTTAGCAACATTCCATTCTTCAGCTCTATTTTCTTCTAGAATGTCTAATACTACACTATTTTTCTTAAATATTTAGTATTTTTTAAATTGTTTATTGAAATGTAATATATACCCAAAAAGTACAGAAATCATAAATGTATGACTCAATGAATTCTCACCAAGTGAATACATCCATATAACCAATAGCAATTCAGAAAGTAGGACATTTCCGGCATCCAAAATACCTTTATTCAGTCATTCCCTGATTTTCCTCCTACAAAAAGTAACTGTTTTCCTGACTTCTAATGCCTTAGATTAGCTTTTGTGTTTTGTACTTTATATAAATAGATCATATACCATGTTCTCTTTTGTTTTTGGCTTCTTTTGCTCAGCCTATAGGTAAGATTTATTCATAGTGTGGTACAATAATTCATTCACTTTCATTGTTGTATAGTATTCCGCTGTATAAATATACCAATCATATTTATCCATTCTATCCTCAGTAGACATTTTAAGTTGTTTCCAGCTTGGGGCCATATGCATTTCTTGTGGGGAAAATATGGATGCATTTCTGTTGGGACTATACCTAGAAGAGAAATTGCTAGATCATAGGTTATTCATATATTCAGATTTAATAGATCTGTCAAACTGTTTTTCAAAATAGCTGAACAAATTCACACACCTACCTGCAATATAGACTTGTGCTAGCATGATATATCTTTCTCAGTCCCTTTACTTCTAAGCTGCTACAGTCTCTATATTTAAAGTGGGTTTCTTGCACACCACATAGTTAGGTCTTGTTTTGTTTTTTATTTTTAATTGACTCTGACAGTCTCCACCTTTTAATTGGTGTACTTAGATCATTCACATTTAAAGTGATTCTTGATATATGTGGTTTAATAGCAGCCAGATTTGTAACTATTATCCATTTGTTGCCCTTGTTCTGTGTTGTTTTTTGTGTCTTCTCTTTCTGCCTTTTCTCATTTTAATTGAGCATTTTATGTAATTCCATTTTCCTTTCCTCTCTTAGCATATCAATTATATTTCTTTTTTTTAAATATTTATTTATTTATTTATTTTGGGCTGTGTTGGGTCTTCGTTTCTGTGCGAGGGCTTTCTCTAGTTGTGGCAAGCGGGGGCCACTCTTCATCATGGTGCGCAGGCCTCTCACTATCGCAGCCTCTCTTGTTGCGGAGCACAGGCTCCAGACGCGCAGGCTCAATAGTTGTGGCTCATGGGCCTAGTTGCTCCATGGCGTGTGGGATCTTCCTAGACCAGGGCTCCAACCTGTGTCCCCTGCATTAGCAGGCAGATTCTCAACCACTGCGCCACCAAGGAAGCCCCTATATTTCTTTTTTTTTTTTAATTTTGTGGTTGTCCTAGAGTTTCCAAATATACATTTATGACTAATGTAAATCCACTTTCAAATAACACTCTACCACTTCATAGATAGTGTAAGTACTTTATAACAGAGTATTCCCAATTCCTCCCTTCTGTCTGAGGTGACATTTGATGACAGGTTGAAATCATATTTGGGTAATCAGAGTTCAGGCATACAAAATGGATTTGGGTGGCCATTGAGGACCTGGTTTCAGATGTGTCCCTGTACCACTGAGAGCTTGAACTTTCTGTTAACTATACCAAACCGAAGGACACAAGCCATTTTGAAGCAACATCTTCTAGCTGCAACCTTGTGGTCTCAAGATTCTTCCTTCTTGTAACTATGCAACCATTGTGGATTCCAACCAATCCCTGCTTAACAAGCACCCTTACTTCTTGCTTTCAGGTTATAATTCTTGATTAAAAAAAAAAACTCCTGGAACTAAATGTGTCCTTGCAATTTTTGCCTTTATAAACCTTTGTCCATTTTGTAGTCCAGCAAAACACAATTCATGTGCTTCTTGAATCTCTGTCTCCAGACTACAGTCCTAACAAAGCCCAGATAAATGCTTCTTTATTTCAGTTGTCTCCATTTCTGAAATTTTGGTTAACGCATTGATGTCATTCATTTCATTTATTCACAAGCTCTAATCATCATTGTAATCATTGTTATTATTAGTTTGCACAAAATGTTTTCCATTAGATCAAACATAAGAAAAAAAAGGTCATATTTTATCTTCATTTATTTCTTATCTAACACATTTCCTTTCTTTATGTAGATCTGTCTGTGACCTATATAAGTCTTCTCTCTGAATAAATTTTATTTCTTGCAAGGCAGGTTTATTGACCACAAATTCCCTCAATTTTTTTTTCTAAAAAGTTATTTTTTCTCCACTTTTGAAGGATTATTTCACTGGAATTCTAGGTTGGTAGTTTTTTCTTTCAACACTTCCAAATGTTTTTGGTGATCTGAGGCTACGTTACTTCTATGTCTTCTCTGACAAATAATAACCAGATAACTTCATGAATACATTTTCCAAATATAAACAGAATAATTGCTAACATATATTGGATAATGATTTTGTGCCAGACTCTCTTCTATGTGCTTCATACATACCTGCTCATTAATCCTCACAGCAATCCTGTGAGGTAGATATTGTTGCAGGTGGGGAAATTAAAGCCTTTAAGTAACTTGCCATGTATCACCCAGGTATCAAGTGACAAACTACCTTGCTATGCTGCCTCCTGATTCAAACTATCCTGGTATGTTTGACTATATCAAATACACAGCTAGTGTGATCCTTTTAAAAATTGTCTTTCCATTGCTAAAATGTCTTTAATAATATTGCTGTATATTGTCCCACCACTGCAGTCTTTTCAAATAACAACCTGAAAACCCTAGCAACAGTTCAGGTCTTGCACTGTTCTTTTAGAAATTCTTCTCTTGCTCTCACATTGGGTACTAAATCCTTCAGCTGAGGTCATTCTAATGTAACTAAATGAAAATCCACTGACTAGAGGCAGCAGTTTGTTAATATGATTAGGAGTTTGTCTTTCTCCCACTCAGATTCAGTCAAGTCAATATTCCCTGAACTGAAAGATGTTTAACTATCAGCAAAGCCTGGAATCATGGCTGCCACAGACTGCCTGAGCAATGAGATGGCAGAGAGGGGAATATTCACTGGAAGATTTCTCCACATGCTCACAGCTATGCCACTTAAAGTGTGCTCTGGGGACTAGCAGAATCAGCATCACCTGGATGCAGAATCCCAGTCTTCACCCAGACCTTTTGAATCCTCTTTTATCAAGATCCCCAAGTAATTTGAATGCTCATTAAATTTTGAAAAGTACTGCTCTATTGACCATATCCGAAGTGGTTCTTTAGAGGTCCTCTGGAGCATTGAACACGTTAGCAGTTGCTGTAAGAAAATGGGCAAGTTATAATAGTTGTCACCAAACTTTTTGATCATGTGCCACAATTAACGTTTTTTAGCATAAATGATTAATTTCTGAATATTCTTTATAAATTAGATATGTGTATTAGTATAATAATGTATTTTGCACATTATAAATATATGCACAAAGCAGAAATGGAAAAAGATGAGATAATGATAAAATAATAAACAATATTTTTTAATAATAAAAATAAATATTGTTTATTGTAGAAAACTTGCAGAACATAGGAAAGACAAATGTAAATGTATACCTCATTCATAGTCCCACCACTCAGGGATGCCACTGTGAACATTGCCTGGTTTATACATATAAACAATATTTAAATGGTTAATAATGTCACTAAAATATTTAACTTTCATTAAAATTATTGATAATTAATATGCTATATATTACAAGTATTTATATTTATTATAAGATATTAATAGTATGATAAATATAACTTCAGAATTTTAAAAATTATTTAACATTGTGATGCATTCATTTAAAGGTATAATTCTAAATTCAGATTATTTCTATACTTAATTTTAATGACTATTATATCAATATATACAATATACAAAATATAAATGTGGTAAAAATCATGTAAAATGATAGTAGATGTAAATCTGTCTCTATCTCAAAGCATCTTATTTTATTTTGAGCAGTTATTGTAAAATTACATTATTAGTATATCTAGGATATAATGTGGCTAATGAAAAACACTGCTTGGAAGAGAAGTGTGAAATCTGCCTTTTACGTTTTATTTGTGTGTTTTTGCACTATTGGTATTATCCTTAGTGGGATGACTATTCATATGAAATCTTTGAAGTCACTTGTTGATTTGCTATATCTGTAAATCTACCTAGTAGAGCATCTGTACGCTGTGATATATGCACGATGTTGAAACCAAGTGAACAAGTATGGGCTCCACCCCACCTCCTGCTGGGAGCTCCTGCTCTTTCATTGCAGTTTACCTCACACAGTATGTGAGACACATAATCTTCTATAACATGTACCCAGTGGGTTTAACAGTGTGCCTTCATACATTTTAATGTTGTGGGGTATTTCTTAAGTTCTCTTTAAAAAATAAGTATATATGAAAACTCTGATAAATTATTTTACCTTCCAATACATATCCATTTTGGATACTTAGATGAAGCCTCCAAATGCTAGAAGGTAAGAAAGGCAAGGAAGACTGAGCCAAACCAATATGGGAGAGGGGAGTGGGACAGTTTGTGTAAGCCCCAGAAATGTGGAGCACTGAAGCAAGGGAAGTAGTCAAGGGTCATAACTCAAAAACAACAAGTATCCAGGAAGTCCAATCCCATTCCATTTGGGAAGAAACCTCTCAGGAAACAAGATTGGTAAGAATGGAATGGGAAGTAGCCTGTAGTCAACAGGCGGCAGTACAGAGAGACAGGGAAAATAGGAAAATCTCCAGAACCTAAAAGATATTTGAAAAAGCCCAGCAGTTTGAGCTCCTCACAGGGGCAAATGGAGAAGCTGCTATATGATACTATCTGTGAAAACACTGAGTCTCATTTCTCATGCAGAGAGCAAATTAAATAAGTACGTTCTATGTTAATTAGCAACGCAACGTTCAAATCAGTCAACAGATAAAAAGAGTTTTATTGAACATCTGTGAGATAGAACTACTGTAGTCCTATCTTTCCTCTAAAAGCCTCAAACTGATTAGGGAGAAAAAACACATAGAGAAACTGAAATAACAAACATGTCACTATATAATAATACTTACAATTCATCAAGCATCTGTCATGTGCCAGGAAGAGTGTTAGGTGCTTTACAACATGATCAAATATATAGCAACTCAGTGAGTTTCATGCTATTAGGTTTATATTATAGTTAAGCAGAGCCCAGAGAGGTTAAGCAGCCCACTCAAGGCCTTATCTACACAGACACTAACTGACAAAACTGATATGTGAATCCAAGAAGCAGACTAAGCCTTTGCTCATAAACATCAAGTTCCATGGGCTACCAGTACAAAAATTAGCCACTAAATAAGTGACATAGAAAGCAAGAGCTGTAAGAATTGTGATGTGTGAAAATTTTTCATAGATGATATATTGAACAGTCAGAAGCTGGTGGTCAATTTCAGGTTTACTGTGAACCCCTGGATTCAATGACTCTACCTTACTTTGCTTCCCAGTGTGAACAAGGATAAAGTTAATGGTGTATGACTAATGCTATCATAAATTTCCAGCCACTACTGAGCTACTTGCAAGCTACTTGTCACTATACACTGAGTTTACTCACCCCAACTCCCTGTCTTATTATCCACCACAAACTATTTCTTTATGACTTTGTGCTTCACCATGAGCAAAACACAGCAAACGCAAACAAATTCATGAAGTTCGCCTCTGTACTCCAGGTGGTTGATGTGTGCCAGGTTTGAGAAATTCCATAAATTTATGAGTGCCTGTTGCGAAATATCTGCTTAGTCCTACTCCTACAGAATGACCTTGAGAGTTTCATCTCAACACTGGTCATAATTTACATGGTATTAAAGAGAAAGAAGTTTTCATCCCACCAATTATAGTTTATGCTCATGAAACCCAATTATAAGCAAAACTAAATTATGAATGCAACATCTCTAGAATAAAAAGGCCAAATGTAATGGGATGTTTGTACCTTGTGTAGTATCGGTTTTAGTGCTTTAGCTCAATAGCATTACTCGGTTAGGTTTTAAGAAACTAGATTTAATAGTACTATTTTCAAAGATGTCTCTAGAGGCACTCCAGTTATGTGAGATATTTCATCCAGTTTTAAAACTGCAATTTTGACAAATGAGGGTAATTTAGAAGAAGTAAAGGAAAAACTCTTGAAATTATATGATAATAAATAATAAAAGTAATTAAATGCTGATTAGTTCGGAAAAGAAAACACAGATGGAAGAAGACTTCTTCAAACATTTGCATGTCACTTTCATTCACTTCAGTCTGCATGCAAATCATTATCCATTTCGACCTTCAAGCTTGCCTTTTGTGTTGATCTTCCTACTCCTGTCTACAACTGTTCTAATCAGAGGCCTTCTCTTTGAAGGTTTTCTTAACATTCAGCCTCACCCATGAGAGTCATGGGTCCCTCTGTACAACTTAAGAACTGTAAATGTACTTCCATCATACCATCAATCACATTGGCTATGACTGCTATTTGACTTGCTCACTTTTCAGGGTAGAGATTTTTGATATCCATTTCTACATTTAGGATCTGATACAAACTTTGCTCGTTAGATATGTGGTAGATGAATGCACAGATGAATAAATGAATGCATGAATTCATAAGGAAGGAAAAGTGGACTTGCACTCCGTTGCTCTCATGTGTCCTTCAGCCAATAAGTGGAAAGATAAGGTTACCACATTTAGCAAATAAAAATATAGGATGCCCAGTTAAATCTGAACCTCAAATAAACAAGAAATAATTTTAGTATAACTAGGTACCAAATATTGCATGGGCATTTTATCTGGCAACCCTAAAAATATAAAGACATAGATTCCAGCTCACTATAAGAAAACAAACAAACAAACAAAAAGCTTCCTGAAACATGGTTAGTACGGAGAACTTTTCGAGGAAGCAAGCTGCCAGACCCTCTTGTTTGAGCATGGGACGAATGTCAGAGGAGCTCTGGATATATCTTTGCACTGGGTGAACCCTTTCATGTCCCCTTCTTATTAAGCAGTATATTTTTGACAAAATTTGCACACAAATATACCTAGGCATTGAGAGTGAATATATTCCACTAGCAAATTTCACATTTAAGTGGTTCTTTTAACAGTAAAACCCTACTCACCACACACCTGTCAGTTTCTTTTTGAAGACTAACAATATACAGTGCATTGCTGATATATTTTACTTAAGTTTAGGTTCAGGTTAACCAAACTACTTAATTCTAATTCCACCTCGGTCCTAAGGGGTGTCCTAAGGTGGGTTATTTTAACTTTGTGCCATAGCTATGAAACACAAATTCTAACCTGCCTCACTAGGTACCCTATGGGTTGATGGGTTCAGTACAGTCAAGAAGTGCATTGCTATGGAAAACAAAGTTATCAGTATTATTACAGTACAGCTAGTTCACGTCTTTATTACAAATTCTCTTTCTTTGCCTTAATTTTCCATTTTTATCAACTGTGATTTCCAAAGATATGAATAAATTCTAAAGGATTTAAATCCAAAGAAAAAATTACTATACAATTTAGGTATTGACAATAATAATAATATAATGACACAAAATAGCAGGCCTACCTGGAAGTCAATTAGCTACAAAATCATATTAAAGTATTTCAAAATAACAGAAACATATATAGCAAACAATAAAAACAACATTCTTCTTCAGAACTCTAATATAATTATGATGTGCAAAATTATTATAATACAAAGATAAGGTTATAGATATACCTAATCATATGAGTTTGAACCACGTGAAGCTGCCATTATTTTACCTACAAAAATGACTTCCTCGTGTGGTTTAAAGCAAAAATAAGCTATTGCCTCTGAATTTCCATAAACAATGTCTTGTATTTTTTTCTGGGAATATTTTTCATCAGAAAATTTATATTTAAATGCAGAATAATGGGAAAAGATTTCAAATATAATGGTCTTTTAAAGTTTCTTAGAAAAGCAAGAATAGTAGTAGAATTCTTGTTACATAGTGCTTGTAAAATAAGTTTAGTCTATAAAGAGTTAAATGGGGAAATTGAACATTTTAGTTGACTGGCATAGGCTGATTCTATATAAAATCCCATCACCATGCTGTTATTCTACTAGCATTTATGAAGCTGTCACCGTGTGTAATTCTAAGCATAATTCTAAGTGCTCATTTAACACACACAATTTTTTTTAAGATTGGCAGCAGATATGCACACCTGTCTTCTGAACGTCAACTCTTTTATTATGACTATTTACAGAAAAGGAAACTTCAGAACAAAGGCATATGTGTCCAAAATTAAACAATTAATGAAATAGGAAGGATTGAGATCAAAGGGTTTAATATCCAAAGCAAATCTTCTTAGTAACTGTGCTGCTTAAATTGTACAGCAATCTATAGGAAATTTCTGTTTTTATTAAAAAACATATATTTGGCTTCTTCCTATACATTTTTTTAGTTGTAATAGGGTTGCCAGATAAAATATAGGAGACCCATGAATTTTAGATAAATGGAGTGGTTTTTTTAGTATAAGTGTATCTCATTTACTGTTTGGGACCTACATATTCTAAAACTTTATTCATTATCTGAAATTCAGATTTAACTGGGTGTCATATTTTAATTTTTTAAATGACAACTTTCAATTTAAAAATAAATTGATATACAAAAGTGAGGTTTGACATCATGTTTCACTGATATTTTCTTACATATAGCCATTTCACCTAAATAGCATTTTTACCAGTTAGATTCCAATTTTTTTTCAAATTGGCAACAGATAAGCACACCTGTCTTCTGAACATCAGTAAAATGTTGCAAAAAGTTATTCTGACTCTTATCATTAATGTCCTTTAGTTAAATCTGACCCCAAAAGATTATTAATTGAAATAATTATTAAGATTTATAATCAAAAATCAATCTAGATTTTTGCTACTTAATTAAAACCTAAGGCTTTAGGCTACAAACTGAATTTTTAAATAAACTTTTAATTTCAGAATAGATGTGGATTTATAGAAATGTTGAAAGAATATTAGAGTTCTCCAATACCCCATGCCCAGTTTCTCCTATTGTTAACATTGCTATGGTATGTTTTCACAACTAACAAAATTGATACATTATTAACATCTGAAGTTAATACTTTATTAACTGCCTTATTTTTAAGTTTTAATATCTGAGGACACAAAGCAAAGGAAACTACAAACAAGACAAATAGACAAGCCTCAGAATGGGAGAAAATATTTGCAAACAAATCAAGGGACAAAGGATTAATCTCCAAAATATATAAACAGCTCATGCATTGCAATATTAAAAAAAAAAAAAACCCAATCAAAAAATAGGCAGAAGACCTAAATAGACATTTCTCCAAAGAAGACATACAGATGGCCAAGAAGCACATGAAAAGCTGCTCAACATCACTAATTATTAGAGAAATGCAAACCAAAAATACCATGAGGTATCACCTCACACCAGTTAGAATGGGCATCATCAGAAAATCTGCAAACAACAAATGCTGGAGAGGGTGTGAAGAAAAGGGACCCCTCTTGCACTGTTAATGGGAATGTAAATTGATACAGCCACTATGGAGAACAGTATGGAGGTTCCTTAAAATACTAAAAATAGAATTACCATATGACCCAGCAATCCCACTACTGGGCATATACCCAGAGAAAACCATAATTCAGAAAGACACATGCACCCCAATGTTTATTGCAGCACTGTTTGCAATAGCCAGGTCACGGAAGCAACCTAAATGCCCATCAACAGACTAATGGATAAAGAAGATGTGGTACATATATACAATGGAATATTATTCAGCCATAAAAAGGAATGAAATTGGGTCATTTGTAGAGACGTGGATGGATCTAGAGACTGTCATACAGAGTGAAGTAAGTCAGAAAGAGAAAAACAAATATCATATATTAACACATGTATGTGGAACCTAGAAAAATGGTACAGATGAACCGGTTTGCAGGACAGAAATAGAGACACAGATGTAGAGAACAAATGTATGGACACCAAGGAGGGAAAGTGGTGGAGGGCTGTGGGGGGTGGTGGAATGAATTGGGAGATTGGGATTGACATGTATACACTGATGTGTATAAAATGGATGACTAATAACCTGCTGTATAAAAAAATAAAATTCAAAAAAAAAATCTGAGGACATACTTTATTGATTTCATTGTTTTTGTATACAGTGTCCTCTTTCTGTTCCAGAATTCCATTCAGGATAGCATGTTATTTGTCACATCTCCTTAGCTTCGTCTTGGCTGTGACACTTTTTTAGACAGTCCTTGTTTTTGATTACCTTAAGAATTTCTAGGAGTATAGGTCAGGCATTTTGTACAATGTTCTTCAATTCAGATTTGCCTGATGTTTTTCTCATGGTTATATAGGAGTTATGAGAACTTGGGAGAAAGACTACAGAGGTAAAGTGATATTCTCATCACATCATATCAAAGGTACATGCTACTAGAATCACTTATTTATTATGTTACCTTGGGGTAGTGTTTATCAGTTTTCTCTGCAGTAAAGCTATCCTTTTGTCCCTAGTTTCATACTGTACTCATTAAAAGAAAGTCATTATGTGTACTCCCCATTTAAGGGGTGAGAGGTTGTGAGGTGCTCTAGTCTAAATGTCTGTGCCATCCCAAAATTCTTATGTTGAAATTCTATAACTCCCAAAGGTGATAATATTAGTGGACAGTGCCTTTGGGAAGTACTTCTTTAGTCATGAGTGTAAAACCCTCATGAATGAGGTTAGTGCTCTTTTAAAGAAGATCACATAGAGCGCCCTAGTCCCTTTCACCATGTAAGGATAAAATGAGAAGTCTGTAACCCAGAAGAGGGCCCTCACCTGACTGTGCTGGCACCTTGATCTTGGACTTTCAGCCTCCAAAACTATGAGAAATAATTTCTGTTATTTATAAGCCACCCACTTATAAATCATTGTGTTTTTTTGTTATAGCAGCCCCAACAGACTAAGACAAAGGAGGATAGCTACATAAATTATTTGGAATTCTTCTGCGAGGAAGGTTTGTCTGTTCTCTCAATTCATTCATTTATTCAATAATTTACATTGGATATTTATTTTGTACTTTAGGTTATAAGCCAGTACTATATTATTTAATTTATTGCTCAATATTTCTAGCTTTGGCATTGGGAGTTTTTCCGTTGATTCTTGTGTCCCTTTGACATACCCCCAGCATTTTGTTTTTTTAAGCACTTCCTTACTTTCTGACACAAGAAGCTCCAGGTTCAGATTTTTCCAGATTTTCCACTGGGACCCTTTCCATTGGCTCATATATCCCTTTGACACATCCCCATCACTATTGTTTTGCTTTGTTTGGGGCATTTACTTTCTGACACTGCAAGATGCTCCAGGCTCATCTTGTATATATTCCCTGCCTGAAACTTTAAAATCAGCCATTTCTCCAAGATGCCCTGGTTCATTTTATTGGTGTATGATATCAGGAACGAAGATCTGGGTGCTAGGTGTACTTGCTGCTATAGGAGTATCATTATCTCTAGTCTCTCCCAACAGGCAGAGCTGGGACATATATGAGTGTATACTAACCTGTGTATGTGCACACATCTATATCTATATCCATCTATATCTATATTAAGGTAAACATCAGTTCATACTGAAATCTCTGATTTTCATCCAGTACCACATGGTTTATTCTAGACTCTCCATCACCCCTTGTTTATCTGTAACTCTCACTCCAACAGTAAGAAACCTGGCTCTCATTATCTGCCATTCACCTACTTATTTGTTCAACTCCAGTATGCATGTACAGTGGTTTCAGAATTGTTAATCCATACCCTCATGCAAAACATGATAGAGCACAGTGATTATGTACAGTTCCTAGACTTAGAGTTCCACTTATTTCCAGAGGTTCTTATATTGGCATCTTTCTTTTTTCATCCCCTTCAGTGAGGTTATGTCATGCATTGTAATGTAGATTCTTTTATCATAGCCTGCATTCCTCCTGTGATCACCCAATCTCTTAATTGAGTTTTTAAATTATTTGCATATAATTAAGGTCAACTGTTTGTAGTCTAATGTTCTATGGGTTTTAACAGATGTATAGTGCCGTGTATCCAGTATCATACAGAGTTGTTCTACCTAATAAATTCCCTAGGTTTTACCTTTCCCTTCTTCCCCCAAGGTCCCTGCCACCACTGAGCTATTTGCTGTCTCTATAGTTTTGCTTTTCCAGAATGTCATATAAATAGAATAATAAAATACGTAGTCTTTTTATATTATTTCCCCTCACTTAGCAATATGCATTTCTGATTTATCCATGTTTTTGTTGACCTGATAGTTCATTCCATTTTATCACTGAAGAGTACTCCATCTTATAGATGAACCACCTATTGAAAGACATCTTGATTGTATCCAGCTTTTGGCAATCACAAATAAATCCACACATGCAGGATTTTTTGTAAACACAAGTTTCCAAATCAGTCGAATAACTATCTAGAAGTGTCACTGCTAGATAGATGGCTTGGTAAGTTAGCATTTAGCTTTGTAAGAAACTGCTAAAGTCTTCCAAAATGGGTGAATCATTTTGCATTTCCACCAGCAATGAATGAAACTCCTATGTTCTATACATTCACTGCCAGTTGATATTATCAGCTTTTAATACCTCTTACAGAGCAGGTCTGCTGGCAATAAATTTCCTAGGTTTCTGTTTGTATGAAAAGTCATTATTTTTCTTCACTTATGAAGAATAATTATAATTCAGTAGCTTTTTCTTTCAACACTTTAAAGATTTCACTATACCCTCTTCTTGATTTTATGGTGTATGATGAAAAGTCTGATGATGAACTGTTATCCTCATCCCACTCCTTGACCAACTTTCTTCAAGATTTTCTCTTTGTCTTTATTTTTCTGCAGTGTGAATATGATATGCCTAGGGTTTTTGCTTTTTTAATCCTGTTTCATATTTTCTGAGCTACTTATATCTGTGACCTGCTGTCTGTCAATTTTTGAAGGTTATTAACCATTATTAGCTCAAATATTTCTTTTGCCCCATTCTCTTTCTTCTTGTACTGATATTCCAGTTATACATATATATATTATATATACATAATATATGTGTGTGTGTGCTACACATTTGGGTATCATCCCACAGTTCTTGGCTCTTCTGTTCCTTTCATTATATTTTTCTTCATACTCCATTTGAGAAATTTCTATATTCACCTATCTTCAACATCACTGATTCTTTCCTCAGCTGAGTTGCACCTACTGTGAGCCCATCAAAGACATTCTTCACTTTTATTACTCTATTTTTTATTTCTATCATTTATTTTTTAAATTTTTATTGGAGTATAGTTGATTTACAATGTTTTGTTAGTTTCAGGTGTATAGCAAAATGAATCAGTTATACATATACATATGCCCACTATTTCTTAGATTCTTTTCCCATATAGACCATTACAGAGTATTGAATAGATTTCCCGGTGCTATACAGTAGGAACTTATTAGTTATCTATTTTATATATAGTAGTGTGTATATGTCACTGCCAATCTCCCAATTTATCCCTCCCCACCCCATACCCCCTGGTAACCATAAGTTTATTTTCTACATCTGTAACTCTATTTCTGTGTTGTAGATAAGTTCAAACAGATGAACTTATCTATCATTTATTTTTTATTATTTATTTTAGTTTCCATTCTTCTACTTACATTAACTGTATTGTCTTGCATATTGTCTACTTTTCCCATTAGAATCCTTAATATACTAATCATAGTTATTTTAACTTCCTTGTCTGATAATTCCAACATCTGTGAACAACAGCCTCCAGCTCACATTTTATCCTCATTTCCCTGACTTTAAAAAGTGCCAGTTATTTTCTTTTAAAATTATCTCTTGGGGCTTCCCTGGTGGCGCAGTGGTTGAGAGTCCACCTGCCGATGCAGGGGACACGGGTTCGTCCCCCGGTCCGGGAGGATCCCACATTGCCGCGGAGCGGCTGGGCCCGTGAGCCATGGCCGCTGAGCCTGCGCGTCCGGAGCCTGTGCTCCGCAACGGGAGAGGCTGCAACAGTGAGAGGCCCGCGTACTGCAAAAAATATATATCTATATCCATGATAATTTGATTGGACAAATTGTGGCCAACACTTATAGCTAGACATTTTTTAATTTATTAAAATTGTTTCTGTGTACATTTCATAAACAAAATTTTCTCAAGACCTATAAAGTTTACTAAATGAATATATGTGATTAACCAACAATTCAAATGTGAAATAAAATATTTGGTGAATTAAATATACACAGTAATTATGCCCAAAAAAGTCCATTGACTCAGCCAATCAATAATCAAGGTAGAATCTCTCTGAAATATAAATGTTAGCAAGAAGTCAAGCAAACAAAATTAATGAATTAGATAACTGTTCTTTCTGCTATGCATATCAGCTGTGAATTATATAGGTACATTGCAAGGAAATTAAAAATAAAAACATTTTAAGGAATATTTTATTATGTTGCTGCCATTCCAACCACCTTTAGGGGAAATTTTTTTTAAATAAAATAGGCTAACCTTCCTTTTAGTGTTGTAAAATTCAGGAAAAAGAGTTTGGTCACATTAACTTGAAATTTTAAAAAAAGAATCATAAAACTGAAGAGGACAATGATGTATATATATTTTTTAACAGTGATAATCAACTATTTATTTTTCAGCTATTTCTGTTTTTTATGAATATGCAAATCTCATTTCTAAGCCGAATTTTGAATACATTTCCCTCACTGGTGTCTGCAATATTCCCCCCACGCCAAGAATCTCTTAGAAATAAGAGGTAGTCTACCTTTGATATCTTCTACCATATAAGAAAATGTCTTTGAGTTTTACATCCTGTTATTTGCATTTATATATTGAAAAAATTGTTATGATAAATGTTAATTATTTTTTCATTTCCCAAGTATATGCCTAAATGCTGGTGAGGAAGAATTGGGGAAGGATGCCCTGTTGAGTCTCTGAGAAGCACCCCCTGAAAACCATGTTTATGATCAATTCCCAGTACTAACATTGCACTTTCCCTGGGTACTAAAGTCATACAGGGCATAATCTTCCATACCCTGATTTAAATCTCTTTTTGTTACCTAATAAACTTGTTACAAGTTACGATAAGTGATAATTCTGGTTTGTGACAGATGGTCCGTCTCTAAGAACCCACAACAGTGATTTCAATGTTTTTAAAAACGTGCAAAAATAGATACCACAAGAAATTCATCCAGACATATATTTCATAAAGTCTTTTCCTAAATTGTTGTATAAGTATGTATTCATATTTGAATGAAGCAAAAATAACTTTGATCTTATAAATAAGACTCACTACAGGCTTCTCTGCCAGAGAATATGTCTCTCTCTGCATGCAACTGGAATTGCTGAATCTAAGTCAGGACTAGTTTGTGATATTTTATTAAATAGTTAGACATGTTATACCTGCTAAAATCAGCACATCCCTTTCAGATTACTCTCTAAGTTGTTTTTAAATGAAAAAAATGATCTTTAAGGTGTTAATCATTTTTCAAAAGAAGGCCTAATGCTACAGTGTGAATATTACTGGTTGTCTCTGGTTACTGTTGTAGTTCGCCAGCATCTCATTTGGTTTTCATCAGTTCCAACTCTAATATGGATCATATGGGGAAATATTGAATAAAGAGGCAGTACCCTACAGTAAATACCTTGAGATGGGGATTGGTTCTGTTCACTCAACCTGTTCCTCATTAGAAGGAGATTAGGCATAGAGGATGACAGAGAAGGTGAAGAATTGGTCAAGGAAGAGCAAAAGCTAATTTTTTAAACCTAAACAATAAGTTCTCAACCAGAAATTAACGTTACATTGCGTAAAATATGGTTTTGTTTTGTGTAGGATTTAATGTGTTTATTTTCTCTCGACAGAGTCACCTCAGAGGTCTCAGCACTTCTCTGGCACACTGAGGAATCTGCATCCAACGCATGAGCTAGCTCACTGTGAGAAGGGGGAAGAGCAGTGTCCTCAGCATGAAAATCAGAAGGAAAGTGAGTTAGGAGTCTAACTATCTCATCATCTTTTACTTGTGCTGTGCCCTTGGAATAACGACGTAGAAGCAATAACTTGATATTTCAAATTTGCCACTTAATTTCATTAAAGTTTCTCTTGCTCAACAAATATAGGTCTGGAATGCAGTGTGGCAAAAACAGTCAGTTTTCCAATTATTTCATGTACCCTTTTATACTTCCCAGTCCTTTTGCAGTTAGGTGGGGCCGTGCGACTCGTTCTGACCAACAGAATTACACAGGTCTTTGCCACAGGTCTTTTCACTTAATCACCAGTGAAAGGCCTTCTAAAACCTGCTTTGCCTATCGCATGGATTCAGATACAAGGTAGCGGGGCCTCTGCCAGCCAGAATCCCTGAGTGACTGTAAATCCAAAGCCTTACCAGCCCCAGTTACTAATTTGCATTGGATATATCATGAGCAAGGGAAAATATTGTTGGGTTAGGCCATTGAGATTTTAGGGTTAATCCATCACTTCAGCATATTATAACAAAACTGCAAGAATAATGGAAGAAATGAAAGAATTTCTTGGTCTACCTTTACCATCATTTGACAAATGTGATTAATTAAGAGATGTCTAGAACTGTTATTAAACTCAAAATACACAGGTAAACATTCAGAGAAGACTTTCCAGATGGTCTTTGGGTAGTGTAACATAAATTCTTCATGAAAAAAAATTTGCTCTACCATCAATCATCTATTCCTGACTATAACAAGTGCATCCTTCCCCTGGTCTCAATTGTTCTATTAATAATTTGCTGCCATGTGCCTAAATTCTCTTGGTAGATGTTATTTTTCAATGTTGACATGATTTATGATTGGAAAAGGCAGTTTATAATATTCTTTAACCCATGGATTAAAACACCTGTTACGTTTTGGGGAATGCAAAGCTCCTAATTCATATATCAGAAGAATAAATGGATGACTATGGGAGCACAGATATATCCCAAAATGTTGGTGCTCTAAAACAAAATCCTTGTACTGGTATACAATGTAAATTATACAATACCACAGTTGGCTGGTGCAGAGGATATGATCTGAAATGATCTGAGTCAAGAAGAATCATACCTTTCCCCAGGATTTAGAGATTTGCGACCCAGAAAGTTTAATCATTTCCCTCCAGGTAGCTGTTGGAAGTCAGGTTTTCTACCACGTGGAGAAAGGAAGTCTTCAGTAAGATGAATAAAAACAAATGCAACAGGTATACATTTTTAGTTGTGCAAGATAAGTACGTTCTAGAGAGCTGCTGTACAATATTGTGCCTATTGGATACTGAAAACTTGCTTTCCCACAGAGGACTTTAAAAAACAGATTAAATGTTCATCTGTGAAAATAGTTCTGACTTTTGCAAATAGGTTAACAATCTGTGTTGTACATTTAAAATCTGTTAAGAGGGTAGATCTCATGTTAAGTGTTCTTATCACAATAAAAATTAAAATTTGGGCTTCCCTGGTGGCGCAGTGGTTGAGAGTCCGCCTGCCGATGCAGGGGACACGGGTTCGTGCCCTGGGCCGGGAGGATCCCACGTGCCGCAGAGCGGCTGGGCCCGTGGGCCATGGCCGCTGAGCCTGCGCGTCCGGAGCCTGTGCTCTGCAACGGGAGAGGCCACAACAGTGAGAGGCCCGTGTACCGCAAAAAAAAAAAAAAAAAAAAAAAAAAAAATTAAAATTTAAAAAAGCTAATGCATCCAAAGAAACTGAGATGAGTCACTGAAGAAAATTTGAGTTCTTGGTTCCATTATTACTGATGCCCCCTTGGATTCTAGTATCCCTGTGCAACTCATATTTTAACTGGATCACCAGCCCCTTAAGACTTAGTTAATGGACTTGAACCATAATTGCACTATTTGTGGACAATTCAAAAAACTTCCCAAGATTTCTGTTAATCACTAGGGATTGGAGGGTGGGCTTGGAATGTGGAAGTGGCTTAGATTTTCATGGTCATCTGTGGCTTCTGCTGAGTTAATTCTGTTAATTTTTTCAGTCTCAAGCATGGCATTTGTGTGCATGACAGATTCTACTGAAGATTTGAAAAAGCCAGGATAGGATTTACAATTTAAAAATGGAAACACGTTTTTAGTATTAAACTTCTGATCACCCCATTCCAGGATTTTTTTGCACTGGCCCTGTTATCCCACTTAGAATTCCCAGTTCTCCCCATCACTGATTCCTTTCTTCCTCTATTCCATCTCCCCCTTCTCAACTTCACCTTTCCAGGAGAGTTCAAATAATCATCTGAACACTGCTTTGAAATTCAAACCAAAGCCCAGATTTGCATATTCTAATCTATTTATGGACTCAATAGAAAAACATTAATTTAGAGTGCCCACCTTCCTTAGGCAGTAGTTATTGTAGACAGCAGTTTTCCCCTTCACTCCTATCATAAATGAGCCTTTCTGTTTGTGCTAGGTCAACCTTAAGAGTCCCAAATGCACAATGCACTGGTAAAGACCAATGCAGATTAGTTAAATACCTAATTTATACAACATTTAAATGAAACTATTTACTTTCAATACCTTTTGTTCCCCTAAAAGGGAAAGCCAATAGGGATTAGTAAAATGACTATTTTATACAATACTTTTGTTAAATATCTTTACCTTCAAATATAGGGCACTTCCAGCCAGGTTAATACATGGTTGGCAACCAAAGGTCTTTGGGGTCATGCTTTAATTAACAGTTAGAAGTAGATAGAAGTGACATAATTGTGTGCTCCCAGAAAGCTATAAGAGTTTTTTTGCAATATTATTCACTAACTGCTCATTTAGTGGATAAGTATTTTTCATAGCGAGTAAAAAAAGTAAAACTTAGTCTTAAAATTATCATAGTACCTGAACTATAGTGGTAGAGACAAGAAAACATATATCCTAAGTGCCTAATCATTAGTGTTTCTCCATGTGGGCTTTCACAAACAAGTAATATATTTCTAATTTTAATATTTCCAAAATTTCTCTTGTATTGTTTAAAAATACTCAGGTTGCCTAATTAATATCTCCCATGTAAGATGTCTTAGCAGGATTCAATCCTTTTCACTGAAATCGAGAATTAAATATATGAAAAGGCAAAGAGCAGGTTAGAGCACATACTTGAAATCTATAAGATAATGACTTAATCAGTACAAATGAGTGTATTTCCCCTTGAGGCCCTTTCTCTTGCAGTGCAACACTGCCAGGTACCTGGCAGGTGTGTATACCTTTTCCTCGGAGAGATGAAAAACATCTCCAGCAAGGGCAAACTTTGAAACTTCCAATTCCTGGGTTTATTGTTAAAATCAGAAACAGATTTAAAAAATCAAAATAAAGAAGCAGATATTTTATGAGAGCTCTGGCAGACATGAGGACGTGGCCTGCCAATCATTCTTCAGGAGAGGCTCACTGCTCAGCTGTGAGGAGTGTGGTTAGCTGATAACCTCCAGCTCTTAGCGCCTTCAAGATTTGCCAATCTTTTAGTCCAAGTTTTTATGCTGGCTCCCAGTCAAAGGCTGATTAAAGCTAAGTAAAGTTCTACTCCCAATTAGCTTTCCTCTAACATAAATCTTTGCTCCAGAGCTCACTACCAGGCTCGCAGAGACATTCTGAGTTTTGCCTGGTAAACTGATTGCCTCTTCCTGACTCCCTTTTTCTTTCATAGGTATTACTCTGCAGTAAAACTTTTGTCTCAGCATCCCGATTTCCAGATAACTCAAGGAGCACAATTGGTAGCAGGAGTGGTCTGAGAAGGCAGGCGGTAAGATGGGGTATGGGGACTGTCACTCACTCCTCAGCTAGCAATGCAGATCCCACCTGAGTGGCAAGTGGAGCACCAACAGCCTCTGGAACAAGGGAGTATTCCAATCATTAAAACTTACCCCTGTGGCTCCCTGGGAGCCTGTGTGCTGGAGGGCTGTGCTGAGAATAGTGTGAAGATTCAGGCATTTGAACAGTACAAGGGTGTTAATAAATATAAAAATAATGAAATTAAATAATTTTTACTAAGTTCATTGCTGCCTTAAAGGTGGATAATGAAAAGCTTAAAGAAATTAACAAAGAATTGAAAGTTAAGTGTGAGAGCAAGAGAGCCTTTTAGGTAGCTAAGAAGCAGCCCTCTTCTCATGCAGTGGGCAAGCAGAAAAAGATGACGATCAAGCCCAGTATTCAACAGCTTAGAGTTGCTAAGCTTCGAAGATGGTTGAATGTTGAATCGAGGCATGGTTCTCATGCTGAAGTCAGAGCCCTAGATGGGTAATACTTGGATGCTGTCACATGGTATAGAGACATCTAGGTGGGTAGCCCTGAAGAGTCTGACTCCCCACCGTTTTCTGAATGTACAGAATAGTCCCACTCCTCCCCATTGAGAACTAGCACTCTTCCACATGGAGAGATAACATAGAGGTTTCCCCCACACAAAGCAACAAATTCCCTCTCAGGAGCTTCCCTGACTTCTCCTCCTGGCCAACAGACCTACAATAAATGTTGACTTAACGATGCATCCAGGGAAGTGTTGGCTCTAACGAGGGATAAAATAGACTATATACCAAAAGAGCTATGAGAGGTAGCAAGCAGGGGACAGAGGAGAACTTATAGAACTGGATTCAGCAGGTACCCAGGCAAAGGGGCTGGACCATAAGACTGGATAAGGGAGAGTTTATTAACTTGGAGATAGGATTTAACTTTTCTTTGAAAAGCCAGGAAATAGTGCAAATTTGCTGCTAGAATTTCTAGCAGAATCCAGGGAAAAGTCACCCAGGGTGAGTGATACTGAAATACCTGAATTGCTGTGGCAGATGGTAGAGGAAGGGAATAAAAGGTTCAGGGATTTGTGTCTGCTGGAAGTTATGTTATGTGAGGCTACAAGACCCAAAATAGGATTATGTTCCTTGAGAAGGCCTAGAAAACACACTATTTACCAAGACCATAATAAATGTGCTGGTGTGAGCGTCATTAGCATCATAAAGTGTTCAGTGATAGCTCTTTTCTGTAGGCCAGGGCTGATGGTAGACACTATCACAGAAACTAGCTTGCTGATAGCAAAGGGGCTGGTAGGTCCCTGATGCAATAAAAGTCATGTGGTGTGACTTAACTGCCAGAAATCAGGGCATTATAATTATTTTAATGAGCTACAAAATCAGAGTGCCTGCCAGGAGTGCCTGACCAGTAGAGAATTATGGAGAAGGTTAATAGAACATGGCATCCCGAGGGGCAAAATAGGCTGGCAGTCATCAGGGTAGTGCTGAATATATACAATAAAAAATGAGGAAGAGACAGAACATAGAACAGTGGTTACCAGAGGCTGGGGAGTAGGCGGAGAGGAATGGGGAGTTATTATTTAATGGGTACCGAGTTTCAGTCTGGGATGATGAAAAAGTTTTGGAAATGGGTATGGTGTGGATGCACAGCAATGTGATTATACTTAATGCCAATAAACTGTACACTTAAAATGTTTAAACTAGTAAATTTTTTGTTACGTATATTTTACCACTGACCATAAAAACCGTGAGACAAAAAAAAGGTGAGCAAGAATGGATGAGCAAAAGGCTGGGAGTATTGCCCTAATACAATGTCATGACTGCTTGCCCAGCTTAGTCAGGTTCAGACTAGAATCTATTGATTGAAGAGGTGACCAAAACCCTCAGGGGAACTGCATCATCCCTGCAACATGATGACAAGTATACAGTGGAATGATCCCCTCCCTCTCCCCACACAGACTTGTGGCCATTTACTCAAGCTATTATATACCAGGGCAAGAGGGATACCCAAGTGTCTGAGGACACAAGAGTTCAAGATCTCATTGACACCAGAAGACATGAAGTGTCTTCCTGACCTCCGTGTTAGAATGCGAGCAAATGGGAGCAAGGAGATGGAGTCCTGACCAAAGTCCAGCTTACAGTATATTAACCAAATCCACACACTTACCCAGCGGTAATACCCCTAGTTCCCAAGTAGATTAACATTGTTGGCAGTTAAAGAAAAAAAACAGCACTGGTTACTTGATCTGTGGAACAGAGGAGGTAGAGTTGCTCTCACAGTTGGGGGCAAGTTTGGTCCTTTCAGGTTTTACTTTTAAGACTTGTTAGGTGGGACCAAGCTGTGGTCAGTCTAGGCTAATTATTCCCTGCTACTGAGGCAAGACCATTCTGTGTCTATACCCAATTCCCAGTGAATCATGAGATTTTCTGTGTGGGCTAGTGGAAATAGGTCCTCTTCCCAAACCCATATGAGCACCAGGCAGTGTTACTTCTACTGTTTCAGGATGCCTCTTTCCC
>NW_006778701.1:52996-61066 GCF_000442215.2 Lipotes vexillifer | reverse complement strand
TGTTTCCGGATGCCTCTTTCCCTAGCCTTATGTAGTTCCTTCATACACATGTGCTGCTCTCTACTCAGCTGAATATTGGTGGGAGACTACTGAAGATCTCAGGAATTCTTTGCTCAGCTTTCTGTTCTCTGGTACAATGTCCTGCAAACAAGGATCACTGTCCTTTGTTGTAAACTATCATATTATGTGTGTGCGTGTGTACATATACACGTTTACATCTATCAGCCTGATTTTATATTTCATTTGTTTGTTCTTTCAGGTGGTAAACAAATCCAGTCCTATTACTCCATCTTGGTCAGTAGTAGATGTCTTCTTACACTTACATACCTTATAAGTACCAGTTTCTAATTAAATGGTAGTTATAGATTTTCTGTAATCTTTTTGTTAAAGTAACTCTCCAAAGATTACCTCCTGTTAACATTGTCAACTCTGTTTTACTTTTTTCTCTAAAGTGGATAGTGAAAAAATTAAATTTCACTAAGCATAAAGAGATATTTTCACTACTCCTTGTATTGACTGCCCTCTTTAAATACTGTCTGTATTTTGGGGTTTTACTGCCCAAAGAACATGGTGCCTTAGGACAAGTTGCTTATGGAATTATTTTCAGTGGATCTATCTTATTCAAAAGAGAGGAAATGCATTTCCCCAAAGGAATGTTTATAAATATGTTCTCTAAGCCAGGTCAGTAATAATTCCAAAGTTTTGGCTCAGTGTGTAAATCAAATATGAAAATCCATGAGAACTTCCGAGACCTTTTGCTTTAGGCCTTAATTCAAGCTTTTCAATAAAGCTGGATTTAACCAATTACCACTCACATTTAATTCAATTAAACAAGTATATATTGAGGCTCCATTATGTGCAAAGTCTTACTGTGCCATGAGGAGGAGTGGGCAAAGCCTGTACTTAAAGTGCTGATATCAGTACTGTACAGTAATTTAAGCAACTTCTGTACAAAGCAACATGGTAAATGCCACAAACGGTGTTTTCAGTAAACTCTCATCGAGGATCAAATTAGCCCTCATGAAGAAATGTAAAATTTGAAATGTGTCTTGCAGAGTTTCAACTAGACATAACAGGACAAAGCTGTCAAAAGAGTGAGACCAAAATCAGCAAATACACAAATGTCAGAATGTATCGGCTGAATTCAGAGGAAAATGGATGCAGTTAATTCAGCTTGGGTAGGGTATAGCTCACATGCATGAGAGTACACTGGGAAAATAGGATGTGGATCCTTTTTCTTGAAGGCCTTTTTTGCCAAGCAGAGAATTTTCTACCTAATGACAATAAAGAACTTCTAAAATTTTTTAAACTTGAGAATAACTTTGTCAGCAAAATAAATAATACATGACGTTGAGCATAAAATAATGATTTAGAGAACTTGGTCATTAAAAGAATATATGAGACATCAGAAAACAGAAAAATTAGGACAAAGCAGAGATGTTTTACATAACATGATGTTTTTAAAAGGTAAATAAAATTCTCAGGTAGAAGAAACAGCATCAGCCTAGGAAGGAGATGTGAAGAAAGAGTAAAAGTGGAAGCTGGTCTCTAAAAAAGCTCCTAGTTACAAAAAGTATAGAAGAATTTTTAGAAAACATAATGTCTAACAAACTTGAAATATGCTAAATTTCAGAAACAAATTAAAACAATTAATGCCATTTTCACTTTGAAAATTATCAAATATCAAAAAATGATAGGACTCCAAATTTTAAAGGATGTCCTTCTGCAATACATACCATAAAGCTTAAATTATTTAAATCCACTGTCCCTTCAAGGACTCTGTCAAATGAACAAAAAATGCACAACCTAAAAGTTGAGAATTATCTTCATTCAGCAAATATACTCAGGACTTAAGCCCAGGAGACAGCCTCTGGGTTAATTCTGAAGGACTACTGTTCCAAAGAGGTAAGGGAAGAGCCAGTATATATACAATTTTGAATTGATTCAAGGTTTGTAGTGTCCTATTTGTAGGATCCCCATGAGCATATCTACAATTTAAATTGCAATAGCAGGAAATATATTTTGGAAAAGGCATTTTAACTCATTGGCAGGCTATTAACTGTTGAAAATGTGGACTAATTAGTTTTTCTATGTCGCAGATAGACTGTTTTAAAAAGCAGAATTTGCCGACAGACTTCTTGGTAACCTTTTAGTTTGTACCAAAACAAGTTCATGAAGTCAAATTACTTTTGCTGGAATAACTGACTACTGAGATACCTACTATCTAGAACACCACAAAAATTAAAGTGTTATTAAAGTTTTTTTCTTGCGTTATGCGGGCCTCTCACTGTTGTGGCCTCTCCCATTTGCGGAGCACAGGCTCCGGACGCGCAGGCTCAGTGGCCATGGCTCACGGGCCCAGCCGCTCCGCGGCATGTGGGATCCTCCCGAAACGGGGCACGAACCCGCGTCTCCTGCATCTGCAGGCGGACTCTCAAGCACTGCGCCACCAGGGAAGCCCATGTTATTAAAGTTTAATACAAACATTTTGTAGATAAAATGTGCCATAACAAACCAACCAGTTCTTAAATCTCTCTTTGTAGTTCGTATTTCTGAACCCGTATGTTAAATATTTAGAATGATGTTATGTTAAGTTATTTAAGGAAATCAGTAAATATTTATAGTTGATTTACTATTAGAAGCATCATTCTGGTTTATATTTCACACCTAATACTTTCATACTAGCAAAAACAAATAAACATAAAATTATCTATATAATAAGAGTACAGGAATTTTAAAACATTGCTCCCTAATTATAGATCTAAAACTAGAAGGGTTTTTAAGGCAGTATTTTAGTTCAGGCCAGGAAACATCAAGTGACTGTTTCAAAGCCACAAAGCTAGGGTGTACACAGGAGGATTCAGGGTTATTTTCTTTATCCTTGTACAGTGCTATTTCCACAAAATCATGATATACCCCTGAGTTAAGAAGGAACTTAATTTTAGCCTCTTTCATTAAACCAGACATTTTACATTTTTTGGATAGAAAATCAAAATATTAGATCTAGAAAGAGAGATGATAATGTTAATCGCTTATTACTATTTATTACTCATTATTATTTCTTGTATTATAAAAACACATACCTGCTCTTAAAAGACATATGTCATGATACCTTATACATACTTTTAAAGATAACACATGGAAACTTATTCAGCAGAAACTAAAGATAATTGACTATATTTACTAACATGTAGTATATATCATCAACATTAATAAAGCTCAGAGGAGATATTCTCTAATACTGCATTATATATCATGCCAGCTAATGCTAATAGTAATTAAGCAACAGAGAAAAAGGCTGGGCTAAACACCTAAATTACAGATGCTACTTACCAACATATTTGGTTCTATTAGAAGATCTGAAAAACATTTTAAATGATAATCCAGAAAACAGTGAAAGAGATGTAAAGGGGTTTTATTTTTGGACAATGAAGTTATTTTCCTAGTTGACGTACAATGAATAGGCCTCATTTTTGTACCTCTAATATGGTATAACTTACTGTCAAAAACAACCCTAATGTAATTTTTGAATTTCAAGATTCTATCTCTTATTTATAAGTTCATTAAAATATCACTATTTTGGAAACATGTTTAATCCAATGGGTTTTGAATTATCCCAAATACTTATTCCAAAGAGCCATATAATCCAATGGAGAGAGGGAGAGACCAAGTCCTAGGTCCTTACCTAGACCCCTATGGGAGAAATATTCTTTTGCCTGAATTAATAATTCTCGGAAATTGGTGACTTCAAGTAGTTCTTCCTCTTGTATAGCTGTTTGACGGTAGAGATATTCCTCTTCTAATGCAGATATAAAAAGATAAAAAGCCACTGTAGACCTCCAGGGCAACCCAACTTTAGTATACACATGTATCACATGCGTCTTGTTAAAAAAGCAGATTCTGACTCAGTAGGTCTGAGGTGAGGCTGTGATTCTGCCTTTCTAATGAGCTCCTAGGTGATGGTGATGCTGCTGCTCATAGGCCACACTTTGAGGGGCAAGAAGTAAACCACTTTTCCTTCCCTCTTTTCATTAGCCCTTGAAATGTATTTCTGACATTATTCAGTTAGGAATCAGAATGCATTAGGGAAGGTAAATAATAGTTGTCCTTCCTCCCAGTGTCATGATTTTACTTTAAATAAAATTGAAATAGTACCATTATACCATAGTTCAGGTTAACATCAGTTAAATCGTCTCTGCTTGACTGCCTTGTAATTTAATCACCATTTATATCCTTAATTCATTGGTAATGTAAATTCTAAAATCAAAACAACTGACTGGGACTTCCCTGGTGGCGCAGTGGTTGAAGGTCTGCCTGCCAATGCAGAGGACACAGGTTCAATCCCTGGTCCAGGAGGATCCCACATGCTGTGGAGCAGCTAGGCCTGTGTGCCACAACTACTGAGCCTGACTTTTTTTCCCTGATCTGGTCAATCTTGTGAAGGAAGTAGATAGATTGAGGCTGTTTTCACAGGTAGTTAGACAAAAGTATGTTAGTAAAAAAAACTATGACTCAGTAAAGGATTTGGGGGGTGATTAAAAGGGCCAAAATATTTCCCTTAAATAGGATGAAAGTTGAATTGATTTAATTTTCTCTTTCTTTCCCCCTTTGACTTAGCTGGGTCTGGCAGCCCGATTGCATGATATTCAAATTTCTGAGGCAATGTACTCACAGTCTTCCTCTATTGAGCTTGTCTCAATAAGATGTCTTCATTTTTTCCTTTAAGTTTCAGTGTGAAAAAGATTTCATCAAGTTACCGGTATGGTAATTTGTCTCTATAATTTAATATCTACCAATTTACATTTAAATTATCTAACAAATTATTTGCTTTATAATATAGAATCCATAAAACAGTACTAAGTGGTAGTATAAAATTGGTGGTAATGCAAAACTGGAATAGAGTATATGAAGTATTACTAGTCTACAACAGGTAATGAGTAGCTAGATTGATAAAAATTCTAGGCTTGCTAACAGTTTGCATGTATGACTAATTTAGGAAACATATAGGTGAAGCAATTGCCTATATTTCAATATTTCTATGAATATTCCTATGAAAGTCAATGAAAAATTCAACAATATTCATATGAAAGTCAATGAAAAATTACTTATTAGGATTTGTTACAAAGTGCCTACTTTTTTATGCTATGGTTTGAGGAGAAAGTTTTCAAAACAAGTTGTCAATCATGATATAAATTCAACTTCATTTCAAAAGAGTTATCTTCAAATGATCATAAACATGGAGAGACTAATTGAGTAAATCAAAAATCTGCAGCTGAAATTTGTATGACAGAATCTCACCATGAGTTATATCTACTGATATGGCAGAATTGTTAGATATTATTTAATTCATATAAAAAGGGAAGGTAGATCCACTACCAAGTAAGCTACACATACACACTGATAATAACTGTCTTTAAGAGATGAACTCAGTATTGGTTTTCTGCTAGATACTGTGTTCCACAGGCCAGTTACTCTCTCAGTAATCTCAGGTGCTCAATAAATACTGGTTAACTAGAATTTTCAGTGAAGTTGCACACCACATACAGTTGTTCTAAGACACCCTCACTCTTGACTAATGCCACTGATGAACATCAGGACCATGTACTACACAAGTTGGGGTTTTTACAGTGTGCGTCCATAGAAACGTTCCCCACTCCTTGACTCAAGTTAACTAGAAGAATATCCAACTTCAAACTTATGAGCCCCAAGTCGTAACCAATAAACCAGATTAACTTTACTAAGGCAACCAAATCAATTAAATTACTAACAAATCTGTTATAAGAAAATAATTACCTTAATTGTTTAAATAATACTCTCAACTTCAAATGCTCTCACATCTCTTCTTTCATATACACAGGATTTTAAAGCACAAAAAGACACTCTGGTCTAATCATACTTTCCTATACAAACATCAACACCTATCCTTCCTCCACTCACCTTCCTGTCTCCTGTCATGAATGAACAAAATCAGTTAGTATTAATCGAGGACCTACTCTGTGTTTGGCTCTGTTAGGTACTGAGAACTCAGTAGAAAGTCATGATTCCTACCGTCTTGGCATTTTCATCATAGCTCCCAAAGCAGACAATAATTAAGTAATTAGTTATTTACATCACAATGATATTACTACTCTAAAAGACTAGCGTTGCAATGAGACTGGATAACAGAGGCATTTGATCTATTCGAGGAACCATGGAAGACGATCTTTGGGAATTCCTGGTAATTGATGTTTAAGCTGATGTCTAATGAATGAGGAATTGGCAAGGCAGAGGGTGGAAATGGAAGAGGGCTGTGCAGGGAGCACTCCAAGCTGATAATGAGACAGCTTCCTACAGCTCCCAGGACCAAAGAGCATTTCAAAAACAGGTAAGAGAATATGTAAGTAAAATGAAGTTTTAACCAACTTAAGATATATCAAAGTTATGGCTGAAGGAACTGGAATAATAGTTAAAATTTTATTTTCATAATGAAACAATTGTTTGTCAAAAGTTCTTTCTCCTTGTCATTGATGCTTATGCATTCATGAATACAAATCTGTCTTTGTAAACTATATGTAATTAAGCTTTGTACTCTGTCTGGTAGCTGTTATTCACATACAACTTGCACAGATTTCAGTGAAGTCCTTTTTTATAGTAATTTGTCATTGTTAATTTCTAATGAAAATGATGTATACAGGAAGAATAAGGATAATCAGAAATCATTATTTTCATTTTTTCAAAGTTTGAAAAGAAACTTTTTTAATAGGTGTAAGAATAACACAGTTATTACAAATTGTGAAAATTTAATGTCCTTTGACGTCTGTTTTACACCAATGAAAAGAAGACCCTTAGGGAATTTCTAAAACATAGGATTATGAAAACTTTGAAATTAGAAAATATTTTAAGTAAAAAAGATTTTAACTACAGAAAAATTATAAGATTTAAGATTTAACTAATTTTTTATAGAACGTTCTGAATTTCATTTGTGTGGCGTATCAAACTAAATTGAACAAACAAAAACTAAACTTATTTACAGTCATTTGTCTCCAGATAACTATGTATCATAGAAATGTGATTGAGAATATCACAGATTTTATGATACTCACCATATTTATTCTTCTTTCATACTCATCTGTACTTGTGCTTATTACCCTCATATATAAATCACTTTTAACATTTCTATACAATGTTAAACTAATTTTTTACAAAGTATAAAATTTATTGAACTAGGTATTTTGTTTACATAGCTCAAAAAACCTAGTTTGATTTTTTTTAATTTAAATATATCTTTAAGAGTTTCAAAAGTCCCATAACTTCACTAATTAACACGGGATAAACAAATCACACCTATATGTTCTTATGTATTATTCAGTGACTCTCGACAAACATGCAGTGCTAAAGTTGCGGGTGTCTGATAATCTTGCTCTCAAGATTGTTTCATAGAATCTAATATTAACACTAGTCTCAGGAGACATGAGATGCTTAGTATATGATGACCAGGCTTGTACTCTCAAATCTCAGATTTGCTCATAAGGTGCGCTTAGGGGAGTTCCCTGGTGGCATACTGTTTAGGATTCCAGGCTTTCACTGCAGTGGCCCGGATTCAATCCCTGGTCAGGGAACTGAGATGCCGCAATATGCGTGGTGTGGCCAAAAAAAAAGATCTGCTTAAATAGGTACACAAAGAAATATCATTTGTAAAAAGAAAGTTATAAATAAGATGAGTGTGTGACCTGGTTCAGTCAGGACTTTCCCAGGTTATACCAGTTATCCCAAGAAATATAATTAATAGCACATTTGCACTCTCAAAAGTGTCTGGTTTGTTTGAATGGTAAATCATATGATCACCCAAATTATGAGCTGGGACATAGGAAAAATTATGTAACTAGGTGACATGCCAACCACATCCAGCCTTAAAAAAGGTAAAAGGAAGGAAGCTCTGGGCTTCCCTGGTGGCGCAGTGGTTGGGAGTCCGCCTGCCAAGGCAGGGGACGAGGGTTCGTGGCCCGGTCTGGGAAGATCCCGCATGCCACGGAGCGGCTGGGCTTGCGCGTCCGGAACCTGTGCTCCGCGGCGGGAGAGGCCACAGCAGTG
>NW_006778701.1:51666-52986 GCF_000442215.2 Lipotes vexillifer | reverse complement strand
CAAACAAAAAAAAAAAAAAAAAAAAAAAAAAAAAGGAAGGAAGCTCAAAGATCTGATCCTCCAACATGATATATACCTTAATGAAACTGCCCGTATCTATAATCACATTAAATTTAAATTTAAACACCCCAGTGAAAAGGCAGAGACTGCCATATTAGACAAAAAACAAGACCCAACTATATGTTGCTTATAAGGAACCCAATTTAAATATGAAGATGAAAGGGGCTAAAAGTAAAAGGGTGAAAAAAGACATAGTAAGCTAACAATTTTAAAAATCTGGAGTGGCTATACTAATATTGGACAAAGTTGATTTTATAACAAAAATATTAAGAAGCTCATTTCATAATGACAAGCAAGTAATTCAAATGACATAATAATCCCCCAAATTTATGCACCTAATAGCAGAGCTCAAAATACATGAAACAAAAACTGACAGAACTACAAGGGGAAACAAATCCACCACTAAATCACATATTTCAATTACCTATCTCAATAATCGATAGTACAAGTAGAAAATCAGTAAGAATATAGAAGACTTAATACTAACAAAGTCACCTATTTTATGTCCATAGAACACTTCACCCAACAGCAGCAAAATATACATTTGTTGCAAGTGCACATAAAAACACATCGAGTCTTTAAAACATCACAAAAATTAAAGAGGATCAAGTCATACAATGTATATTATCTGAACACAATGGAAATTAGGAAACAGTAATAGAAATATATTAGGAAAACCCCCAAACATTTGGAAACTAAATAACACCCAGGCCAAAGAAGAAATCTAATGAGAAATTAGAAATTTTAATGAAAATGAAAACACAACACATTGATCTATAGCATCAACACATTCACACTCAAAATCCCAGCAGTTTGGTTTTTTGCTTGTTTGGTTTTTTTTTTTTCAGAAATTGAGAAGACAAGTCTAAAATTGATATAGAATTGTAAAGGATTTAAAATACCCAAAACAACTTTTAAAGAGAACAAAGTTGGAAGAATATACTATGTGATTTCAAGACTAATTATAAAGCTGTAGTTAACAACACAGTATGATATTCACATAGAGATAGACAAATAGATCAACAGCATAGAATAAATTTCAGGCATAGACTGTAGTTCTGTCAGACATACAGACAACTGATTTTTGTCAAAGGTTCAAAAGCAATTCAGAGAAATAAGGATAGTCTTTCCAACAAATGGTGCAGGAACAATTGGTTACCCACGGCGGGGTGGGAGGGTGGGAGAGGGGTGGGAATGTAGATTGCATGTTAATTATTCTTACTACAATAAGAAAAACAAAAATAAATGCAAGTAGGGAAA